>NC_056727.1:1088648285-1088658285 GCF_019279795.1 Protopterus annectens | reverse complement strand
GCATTAAATATCGAATAACAAAAAGTGAGAACATCAGTAACCAACTCTAACTGTAGATAGACAGACAGACCACAATATTCAGTGAAACAATAATATAAACAGAAAAATAAAATACAGCACCATCTTTAAAACTGCAAGTTTGTACTTAACTTCAGCTTCTAATACAGTTGATTGTAGCCAGCCAAACTACTCAGATATTGCGCAGAAAATAAATTCACATCTGTGTGTCTAACACTTAAAGCACAAGAAATCCCTCTATGCTGAGTTAAATACTGAATCACAAAGAAGTGAGAAGAGCAATAACCCCTATAACTGCAGAGAGACAGACAAACCACAAAATTCAGTCAAACAATTAAATAAACAGAAAAATAAAATACAGTACTATATTTAAAACTGCAAGTTTGTATTTAACTTCAGCATCTTTTACAGTTGATTGTGGCCAGCCAAACCACTCTGATATTGAGGAGAAAATAAATTCCTAGCTACGTGGCTAACACTTAAAGCACAGGAAAACCCTCTAGGCTCAGAGTTTAATATCGAACAACAAAGAAGTGAGAACAGCAGTAAGCCCCTCTAACTGCAGAGATACAGACAGACCACAATATTCAGAGAAACAATTAAATAAACAACAAAATAAAATACAGTACTATCTTTAAAACTGCAAGTTTGTACTCAACTTCTGCTTCTAATACAGTTGATTGTATCCAGCCAAAACACTCACATATTGAGCAGATAATAAATTCCCAGCTATGTGGCCAACACTTAAAGCACAGAGAAACCTACTAGGCTAAAAGTTAAATATCAAATAACAAAGAAGTGAGAACAGCAATAACCCCCTCTAACTGCAGAGACACAGACAGACCACAATATTCAGTGAAACAAATAAACAGAAAAATAAAATACAGTAAACTGTGCCTTCAATGAAGGTTTGGCATCGAGCTGGCACCTCAGCACCTGTAAAAAAATCTACTGCCAATAATTAGCGGACCAGAGTTCCGCTGTGGTGACCCCTAACTGGGAAAAGCCGAAATAAGGGCAACTATCTTTCAACTGCACGTTTGCACTTAACTTCTGCTTCTAATACAGTTGATTGTTGCCAGCCGAACCACTCAGATATTGAGGAGAAAATAAATTACCAGCTTTGTGTCTAACACCTAAAGCACAGGAAAACCCTCTAGGCTCAGAGTTAAATATCGAATAACAAAGAAGTGAGAACAGCAATAACCTCCTCTAACTGCAGAGACAGACAGACCACAATATTCAGTGAAACAATTAAATAAACAGAAAAATAAACTAGAGTACTATCTTTAAAACTACAAATTTGTACTTAACTTCAGCATCTTATACAGTTGATTGTAGCCAGCCAAACCACTATTATATTGAGGAGAAAATAAATTCCCAGCTATGTGGCTAACACTTAAAGCAAAGTGAAACCTTCTAGGCTAAGAGTTAAATATTGAATAAGAAAGAAGTGAAAACAGCAATAACCCCCTCAAACTGTAGAGAGACAGACATAAAACAATATTTAGTGAAAGAACTAAATAATCAGAAAAATAAAATGCAGTACCATCTTTAAAACTGCAAGTCTGTACTTAACGTCAGTTTCAAATACAGTTGTTTGAAACCAGCCAATCCACTCAGATATTGAGCAGAAAATAAATTCCTAGCTATGTGGCCAACCCTTAAAGCACAGAGAAACCTTCTAGGCTAAGAGTTAAATATCAAAAAACAAAAAAGGGAGAAAAGCAATTACTCTCTCTAACTGCACAGAGATTGACAGACAACAATATTCAGTGAAACAAATAAACAGAAAAATAAAATACAGTACTATCTTTAAAACTGCACATTTGTATTTAACTTCTGCTTCTAATACAGTTGATTGGAGCCAGACAAACAACTCAGATATTGAAGAGAAAATAGATTCCCAGCTATGTGGCTAACACTTAAAGCACAGAAAAACCCTCTAGGTTTGTTGTGTTGTATCAGCGTTACCACAGAACTCTGGTCGTAATGTACATTTATGAAGTTGCCACCTGAGCAAACTAAGCCACACATTCATGCATGTCTCCACACAGAAGATGCTTTAGCTGAGAATCGAACAGGACAACATCTTACTGTGAGGAGACAACGCTAAGAGTTAAATATCGAATAACAAAGAAGTGAGAACAGCAGTAACCTCTGTAACTGCAGAAAGAAAGACAGACCACAATATACAGTGAAACAATTAAATAAATAACAAAATAAAATACAGTGCTATCTTTAAAACTACAAGTTTGTACTTAACTTTAGCCTGTAATACAGTTGATTGTAGCCAGCCAAACTTCTCAGATATTGAACACAAAATAAATTCACAGCTATGTGGCTAACACTTATAGCACAGAGAAACCCTGTATGCTGAGTTAAATATTGAATCACAAGGAAGTGAGAAGAGCAATAACCACCTCTAACAGCAGACAGACAGACAGACCACAAAATTCAGTGAAACAATTAAATGAACAAAAAAATACAGTACCATATTTAAAACTGCAAGTTTGTACTTAACTTCAGTATTTTATACAGTTGATTGTAGCCAGCCAAACCACACTGATATTGAGGAGAAAATAAATTCCTAGCTATGTGGCTAACAAAGCACAGGAAAACCATCTAGGCTAAGAGTAGAAAATCGAGTAACAAAGAAGTGAGAACAGCAGTTACCCACTCTAACTGCAGAGAGACAGACAGGCCACAATATTCAGTGAAACAAGTAAATAAAAAAAAAATAAAATACAGTACTATCTTTAAAACTGCACGTTTGTACTTAACTTGAGCATCTTATACAGTTGATTGTAGCCAGCCAAACCACTCAGATATTGAGCAGAAAATAAATTCCCATCTATGTGGCTAATACTTAAAGCAAAGAAAAAGCTCTGAGGCTAAGCATTAAATATCGAGTAACAAAAAGTGAGAACAGCAATAGCCCTAACTAACTGCAGAGAGACAGACAGGCAACAATATTCAGTAAAACAAGTAAATAAAAGAAATAAAATCGAGTACTATCTTTAAAACTGCAAGTTTGTACTTAACTTAGCTCTAATACAGTTGATTGTAGCCAGCCAAAACTAGATATTGACAAAAATAAATTCCACTATGTGGCTAACATTTAAAACAAGAGAAACCCTCTAGGCTATGAGTTAAATATCAAATAACAAAGAAGTGAGAACAGCAATAACCCCTCTAACGGCAGAGAGACAGACCGGAATATTCAGTGAAAAAATTAAATAAAAATAAAAATAAAATTCAGTACTATTTTTAAAACTGTAAGTTTGTACTTAACTTCATTATCTTTTACAGTTGATTGTAGCCACCCAAAACCATTATAGAGAAAAAAAAATTTAGCTATGTGGCTGACACTTAAAGCACAGAAAACCCCTTTAGGCTAGAGTTAAATATCAAAAACAAAGAAGTGAGAACAGCAATAACCCCCTCTAATGCAGAAAAACAGACAGACCACAATATTCGTGAAACAATTAAATAAACAAAAAATAAAATACAGTACTATCTTTAAAACTGCAAGTTTGTACTTAACTTCAGCTTAAACAGTTATTGTACCAGCCAAACCACTCATATTGAGCAGAAATAAATTCCCACTATGTGGCTAAATTAAAGAAAGAGAAACTCTAGGCTAAGATTAAATTTTGGTTTTGGGTTTTCCCCGGGGGAAAAAAAATTTTTTAAAAAAAAAAAAAAAAGGGTTAAACCCCAAAACCCAAAATTTCGGGGGGGAAAAAAAAAACCCCCAAAAAAAAAAGGGGGAAAAATAAAAAAATTTTAAAAAAAAATTTTTTTTTAAATTTTGTTTAAAAAATTGAAAAGCCCCCCCTTAAAAAAAAAAAACCCAATTTTTAAAAAAAATTAAAAAAAAAAAAAAAGGTTATTTTAAAAAAAAAAAAAAAAAAAAAACCCCCCAAAAACCCCCCAAATTTTTAAAAAAAAAAAAAAAAAAAAATTTAAAAAAAAAAACCAACTTTTGGGAAATTTTTTTTAAAACCAAAAAAAAAAAAAAAAAAAAAGGGGGAAAAATCCTTTAAAAAAAAAAAAAAGGGAAAAAAAAATTAACTTTTAAAAAAAATTTTTTTTCCCCAAAACGGGAAATTTACCGGGAAACAATTAAAAAAAAAAAAAAAAACCCTTTTTTTTTTTTAAAAAACCCCCCAATCTTTAAAAACCAAAAATAAAAAAGGGAAAAAAAAAAAAAGGGGAAAAACCCCCAAAAAAAAATTTTTTTAAAAAAAAAAAAAAAAAAAAATTTTAAAAACCCAAAATTTTTTTAAAAAAATTTTTTTAAAAATTTTTTAAAAAAAAACCAAAAAAAAAAAAAATTTTTTAAAAAATTTTAAAAAAACCCCCCAAACCAAAAAAAAAAGAAACCCAAAAAAAACAGAAAAAACCCCCCCGGGGAAAAAAAAAAATTTTTTGGGAAAAAAAAATAAAAAAAAAAAAATCAAAAAAAATTTTTGAAAAAAACCCCCAAAAAAAAAAAAAACCCCAAAAAAAAAAAAATTTTTAAAAAGTTTTAAAAAAAAAAAATTTTGGGGTAAAAAATTTAAAAAAAAAAAAAAAACCCCCAAAAAAAAAAAAAAACCCTTTTCGGAAAAAAAAAAAAAAAAAAAAAAACCCCCAAAAAAAAGGGGGGAAAAAACCCCCTTTTAAAAAAAAAAACCAGAAAAAAATTAAAAACCAAAAAATAAAAATTCTTTTTTTGGGGGGGGGGGTTTTTTTAAAAAAAAAAAAAGGGGAAAACCCCAAAAAAAGGGGGCCCCCCCTTTTTTTTTAAAAATTTTAAAAAAAAAAAAAAAAAAAACTTTTTTAAAAAATTAAAAAAAATTTTTCCCCAAAAAAAAAAGGGGGAAAAAAAAAAATTTTCCCAAAAAAAAAAAACCCCCCTTTTAAAAAAAATAAAAACAAAAAAAAAAACCTTTTTTCCCCTGGGGGAAAAAAACCCCCCTTTTTCTTTTAAAAAAAAAAAACCAAAAAAATTTTAAAAAAAAAACCCCAATTTGGGGGGAAATTTTAAAAACCCCAAAATTTTGAAAAAAAAAAAAAAAACTCCCTCAAAAGAATTTGGGAAAAAAAATTAAATTACCTTTTTCTAAACAAAAAGACAAGAAACCCCTACTAGAAATATTGAAACAAAAATAAAACAAAAACCCCTAAACTCAAAAAAGAAACCCTTGGGGAAAATTAAATAAACAAAAAATAAAACATACCTTTAAAACGAAGAAACCAGCACATTATTGTAAAATTAAATAAAAAAAAATAAGTACTATCTTTTGGAAAACTGCACATTTGTATTTAACTGCTGCCTTTAATACAGTTGATTACAATGCCAGCCAAACCACTAAGATATTGATGAGAAAATAAATTCCAAGATATTTGCATAACACTTACTTAAAGCACAGGAAAACCCTCTAAGCTAAGTGTTAAATGTCGAATAACAAAGAGTGAGAGCAGCAATAATGCCATCTAACTGCAGAGAGAGACAGACAGGCCACAATATCTTCAGTGAAACAACAAATAAACAAAAAAGTAAAATCCAGTACTATCTTTAAAACTGCAAGTTTGTACTTAACTTCAGCTTCTAATACAGTTTATTGCAAGCCAAAACCAGTCATATATTACAGAATATAAATTACCAGTTATGTGGCTGACACTTAAAGCACAGAAAACCCTCTGGGCAAAAGATTATAATATCGAATAACAAAGAAGTGAGAAGAGCAGTAACCTACTCAAAATGCAGAGAAACAGAGACACCAGAAAATTCAGTGAAACAATTAAATAAACTGAAAAGTAAAACACAGTACCATCTTTAAAATATCAAGTTTGTACTTAACTTCAGCTTCTAATAAAGTTGATTGTAGCTGGCCAAACCACTTACATATTAAGAAGAAAAAAATTCCCATCTATATGACTCACATTTAAAGCACAGAGAAACCCTTTAGGCTAAGAGTTAAATATCGAATAACAAAGAAGTGAGAACAGCAATAACCCCCTCTAACTGCAGAGAGACAGACAGACCACAATATTCAGTGAAACAATTAAATAAAAAGAAAAATAAACTAGAGTGCTATCTTTAAAACTACAAATTTGTACTTAACTTCAGCATCTTATACAGTTGATTGTAGCCAGCCAAACCATTCTGATATTGAGGAGAAAATAAATTCCTAGCTATGTGGCTAACACTGAAAGCACAGGAAAACCATCTAGTCTAAGAGTTAAAAATCAAGCAACAAAGAAGTGAGAATAGCAGTTACCCATGCTAACTGCAGAGAGACAGACAGGCAACAATATTCAGTAAAACAAGTAAATAAAAGAAATAAAATAGAGTACTATCTTTGAAAGGGCACGTATGAACTTAACTTCAGCATCTTATACAGTTGATTGTAGCCAGCCAAACCACTCAGATATTGAGCAGAAAATAAATTCCCATCCATGTGGCTAACACTAAAAGCAAAGAAAAACCTTCTAGGCTAAGAGTTAAATATCAAATAACAAAGGAGAGAGAACAGCAATTGCACCCTATAATTTCAGAGAGAAAGACAGACCACAATAGTTAGTGAAACAAATAAACAGAAAAATAAAATACAGTATTATCTTTAAAACTGCACATTTGTATTTAACTGCTGCTTCTAATACATTTGATTAGAGCCAGCCAAACCACTAAGATATTGAAGAGAAAATAAATTCCCAGCTATGTGGCAAACACTTAAAACACATAAAACCCCTATAAGTTAAGAGTTAAATATCGAATAACAAAGAGGTGAGAACAGCAATAATGCCCTCTAACTGTAGATTGACAGTCAGACCACAATATTCAGTGAAACAACTAAATAAACAGAAAAAAATACAGGACTATCTTTAAAACTGCAAGTTAGTACTTAACTTCAGCTTTTAATACAGTTTACTGTAGCCAGCCAAAACACTCAGACATTGAACAGAAAATAAATTGCTAGCTATGTGGCTCACACTTAAAGAACAGGAAAACCATCTAGGCTAAGAGTTAAAAATTGAACAACAAAGAAGTGAGAACAGCAGTTACCCACTCTAAATGTAGAGAGACAGACAGGTCACAATGTTCAGTGAAACAAGTAAATAAAAAAAAAATACAGTACAGTACTATCTTTAAAAGTGCATGTTTGTACTTAACTTCAGCATCTTATACAGTTGATTGTAGCCAGCCAAACTATTCAGATATTGAGCAGAAAATAAATTCCCATCTATGTGGCTAACACTTAAAGCAAAGTGAATTATTCAAGGCTAAGAGTTAAATATCAAATAAGAAAGAAGTGAGAACAGCAATAACCCCCTCTAACTGTAGAGAGACAAACAGACCACAATATTTAGTGAAACAACTAAATAATCAGAAAAATAAAATGAAGTACCATCTTTAAAACTGCAAGTTTGTACTTAACTTCAGCTTCAAATAAAGGTAATTGCAGCCAGCCAAACCACTCAGATATTGAACAGAAATTAAATTCCCAGCTATGTGGCCAACCCTTAAAGCACAGAGAAACCTTATAGGTTAAGAGTTAAATATCGAATAAAAAATAAGTGAGAACAGCAACAACCTCCTCTAACAACAGAAAGACAGACAGACCACAATATTCAGTGAAACAATTAAATAAAGAGAAAAATAAAATACAGTAATGTCCTCAAAACTGTATGTTTGAACATAACTTCAGCTTCTAATACAATAGATTGCAGCCAGTCAAACCACTCAGATACTGAGCAGAAAATAAATTCCCATCCATGTGGCTAACACTTAAAGCAAAGAAAGACCTTCTAGGCTAAGAGTTAAATATCAAATAACCAAGAAGAGAGAACAACAATTACCTCTTCAAACTGCAGAGAGACAGACAGACCACAATAATCAGTGAAACAAATAAACAGAAAAATAAAATAGAGTACTATCTTTAAAACTGCACATTTGTATTTAACTGCTGCTTTTAATACAGTTCATTACAGCCAGCCAAACCACTAAGATATTGATGAGAAAATAAATTCCCAGATATTTGGCTAACACTTAAAGCACAGAAAAACCTTGTAGGCTAAGAGTTAAAATCGAATAACAAAGACGTGATCAGCAATAATGCCATCTAACTGCAGAGAGACAGACAGGCCACAATATTCAGTGAAACAACCAAATAAACATAAAAATAAAATCCAGTACTATCTTTAAAACTGCAAGTTAGTACTTAACTTCAACTTCTATTACAGTTGATTGCAGCCAGCCAAACCAGTCATATATTACGCAGAATATAAATTACCAGTTATGTGGCTGACACTTAAAGCACAGAAAACCCCTCTAGGCAAAGAGTATAATATCGAATAACAAAGAAGTGAGAACAGCAGTGACCCACTCTAACTGCAGAGAGACTGAGAGACCACAAAATTCAGTGAAATAATTAAATAAACAGAAAAGTAAAATACAGTACCATCTTTAAAATTGCAAGTTAGTACTTATCTTCAGCTTCTATTACAGTTGATTGTAGCCAGCCAAACCACTTAGATATTGAGCAGAAAATAAATTCCCAGTTATGTGGCTTATACTTAAAGCACAGAGAAATCATCAAGGCTAAAAGTTAAATATCGAATAACAAAGAAGGGAGAACAGCAATAACCCCCTCTAACTGCAGAGAGACAGACAGACCACAATATTCAGTGAAACAATTAAATAAAAAGAAAAATAAACTAGAGTGCTATCTTTAAAACTACAAATTTGTACTTAACTTCAGCATCTTATACAGTTGATTGTAGCCAGCCAAACCATTCTGATATTGAGGAGAAAATAAATTCCTAGCTATGTGGCTAACACTGAAAGCACAGGAAAACCATCTAGTCTAAGAGTTAAAAATCAAGCAACAAAGAAGTGAGAATAGCAGTTACCCATGCTAACTGCAGAGAGACAGACAGGCAACAATATTCAGTAAAACAAGTAAATAAAAGAAATAAAATAGAGTACTATCTTTGAAAGGGCACGTATGAACTTAACTTCAGCATCTTATACAGTTGATTGTAGCCAGCCAAACCACTCAGATATTGAGCAGAAAATAAATTCCCATCCATGTGGCTAACACTAAAAGCAAAGAAAAACCTTCTAGGCTAAGAGTTAAATATCAAATAACAAAGGAGAGAGAACAGCAATTGCACCCTATAATTTCAGAGAGAAAGACAGACCACAATAGTTAGTGTAACAAATAAACAAAAAATAAAATACAGTACTATCTTTAAAACTGCACATTTGTATTTAACTGCTGCTTCTAATACATTTGATTAGAGCCAGCCAAACCACTAAGATATTGAAGAGAAAATAAATTCCCAGCTATGTGGCAAACACTTAAAACACATAAAACCCCTATAAGTTAAGAGTTAAATATCGAATAACAAAGAGGTGAGAACAGCAATAATGCCCTCTAACTGCAGATTGACAGTCAGACCACAATATTCAGTGAAACAACTAAATAAACAGAAAAAAATACAGGACTATCTTTAAAACTGCAAGTTAGTACTTAACTTCAGCTTTTAATACAGTTTACTGTAGCCAGCCAAAACACTCAGACATTGAACAGAAAATAAATTGCTAGCTATGTGGCTCACACTTAAAGAACAGGAAAACCATCTAGGCTAAGAGTTAAAAATTGAACAACAAAGAATAAAAGCAATTTTAATTTGGGGGAAAAACTAAAAAAATATTCGGGAAACAATTAAATAAACAGAAAATAAAAAAAAATTTTTAAAACGAATTTTTTTAATTATTCAATAAGGAGTAGCCACCCAAAACCAGTATTGAGAGAAAAAAACCCATATTGGAAACCTTAAAACAGAAAAATATAAATTTAAATTTAAAACGAAGTGGCCCAAATAACCCCTCAATAAGGAGCAGCAACCACAATATTAGGAAAAATTTAAATAAAAAAAAAAAATAAAAACTAAAAAAAACTCGGGGTTTTTAAAAAAATTGGGA
>NC_056727.1:1088565195-1088647785 GCF_019279795.1 Protopterus annectens | reverse complement strand
ATTATTGAGCGGGGGGCCTAAAAAGGCACTATAGGGTGGCAGGAGTCATGGTATCGAGGAAGCCAGGGTGACAGATGCAAGGCCATCTCTGGCAAAACATCAAAGGTCTGTCAGTCATGTCATCCCAGACAGATACTGGATCCCCTTAGAATAATCACCATCTTTATAGAAATTCTTTAGCCAGTTCATCTAGCAGACACGGTTTCACGATATTGCATGTAGTCTGACCATTTAGGTCATCTGTCCTTTCACTATATTACTAAACATATGTTTAGGGGTGTGTGATGCCCCACCACTGGCAACAGTAGTCAAGGAACCTCAATCCTCACCACTGGCACCAGTGGGGGATGTACACTGGAAGGAAAACAAGTTACACGCATAGTATTTCCAGATGCAGTTCTCTGCAAGTGCAATTTCACTTAAGAGCACACAAAGACCACACTTAGTCTGGGGTTGGTTTCTCCCTCTTTCTCCAGAACCCCAGTAAGACTCCCCACTGACATAGCTATAGAATTGAGATCTCAGCTGAGTGACCAAGCCAAAACCTCCAACACCCTCTCTGTCCAACCAGTGCTTTGTGTCCCTGCCCAAGTAGCTGACACACATACTCTTTGAGGTTTGATTTATACACCCATATACCTCAAAAAGGTTGGCACAGGTTTACTAGCTATGCACCCTTCTTCCCAGACAGTTTCTCCATAACAATAGTAAAACAACCACAAAACCATCAAATATTCAGAAAATACACCATAGAAATAAGCAGTCAGAAGGTGAGACAAAGAGAAGCAGCTTTAATCCATCTTATTCATCTGTCCTGGTACCTCGGCAATTCGCCTTCAATGGAACAAACATCCAGATATACACATTCTCTTATATATCCTCATCAATTAAACAATAAATCAATCAATTCATCAGGTATTTTAACCCTATCAACACTGTGACAAATCATCTAACATTCAAAAACTATTATATATGAAAATTTAAATACAAAATCTAATTTATCAGAAAATATTAAATGTTAAATCTAATTTAATATAAATTATTCATGTTGTTTTAAATTTTACAAATGTATACATATAACATTAAGATGCACATTTAGAAAAATTAAATTAAATTAAATACACTCCAAATTTCATTTATGATTCAAAGATTCCAGCACACACAAGTCAAATTTCATCCACTGTCTAAATTCATCCCAACAGGGAAATAATGTATGGTACCCTGTCATCCTATGCTCTAACCTATTCAATGCAGTCTTAAAATTTCCTGTGTGCAAAATGAGGAGTCTAGTAAAATTACTAAATGCAAAACCCTCAATGTTACCATTATGCATATTAATAAAATGAGTAACTACTAGACTATCCATATTTCCCCTCCTAATGTCACCCAAATGCTCCAAAATACGCACCTTCACCTTCCTGGTAGTCTGACCAATGTACCATACAGGCGTGTAAATCACACCCCAAAATGTACACACTACACCTGAGGTTATGCAATCAAACCTTTCAAATGCCAAATATTTCCTTCCATTTATTTTTCATCCCATGCATATTTTTGGTCTTATCACAAACCAAACAACGACCCACAACGATACATCCAACATTTGTATTAGCCAAGAGTTCTAATTTCCTATTTAACACATTTCCTTTAAATTTGAATGCCTCTATAAGAAAAAGGTAATATGCTTGAGGGAAAAGGGAACCAACTGTTAAAATCTTAACACTTTTACAACATGCCACAATTCTCATGGTAATTTTTTCAGCTATATTAGAAAACTGAATATCTAGATACAAAAATATCTTTTCAAAGTAGATATGGTCACAGAATAATTATGATTATGATTATAGTGTTATTCCTCCATAATGTATGAGTTCTGCACAATCTATGCTTTATATCCCTAAGAGTTTAATGCTCTTATCCTCCTAGATAAAAAGGTCTATTAAAGGTTCCATCATACTCTTCCCATAAACCTTTGTCCTGATGTATTTCTCAAAATCCTCTTAAATTCCCCTTCAGGCAGGGCCTTAATGAAATTAAATGTGGAGATGCATACTACTTGCACATGCAAAAATTATTAACCGCTGTTGGTTTCCTAAAAGAGTTTATATTGAATCAAACTATCTTTCCCCACATAAAATTCCACATCTATAAAAATGCTATGTATAATGAACTTTGTGCAACAAACTTTAACCCATGATTATTCTGATTCAAGTTTTCCATGAACTGTGTAAAATAGAGACACTCTCACCCTACAAATAAAATTAAATCATCAATATAACGACTATAAAACACGGCGTTATTCACAAAAAGAATTCTGAAACATAAATTCTTTCTCAAACTCTCTCCCATGTATATTACTGCATAGAGTGGGTTGCAAAAGCTGCACCCATAGCAGTCCGCCATGTAATAAAAGAAATCTTTCCACATAAAATAATTATGCATCAAACTAAACTCAATAAACTTAACAAAACATAGTACATGGTCCTCACCATCATCCTCTGCGGTGCCTCCAGACCCCCATCTTATGTTGATATTGGTATATAGCGATATAACATCAACTGTAACCCAATAATATTCTTCCTTCCATTCTACCCCGCGAGAGCTAAACACACATCTTGAGTATTCTCACATGGGAACAAACTTTTGGAAGATATTTTTAAAATGGGAATCCAGAAATATGTTAATCCTTTCTACATAGGAGCCAATACCAGAGATGATAGCTCTTCCTGGTGGATTAACCATATTTTTATGAATCTTTGGAATAATATAAATGTATGGGTGATGGGGCACTCATAACTAATAGTTTTTCACATCCTTACTAGATAAAGAAACCCAGCCTTTCTCCTTTTTCCAACAGTTCACTTAACTCTTCAGAATATTGTTGTTTCAAAGGTTGTTGTTCAATTTGACATAAGTATCTTCTATTATCAAACTGTTGACAATGCTTTCATATTTTCAATATTCATCACAACCCAATTACCCCTTTATCAGCTGGTTTAATGGTAACTTTGTCAATTTGTTCTCATCACTTTTAGGGCCAACCATTCATCTTTACTCCAAGTTGAATACCTTGTCTTTTGTACAAAATTCCTTATATGCCTGTTCAAGTTTAGAGTACACAACATGCTCAAAAGCATTTATAGCCTGCGAATTCTTGAGAGGAGCAAAATTACTATCACCTGAAAAACAAGGGACATCAATATGCCCATAACCCCCCCCCCCCAAAAATTTTCCTCTGAACCAAAATTATCTTCTACAAATGGTTCAGATATATTATTAATATCTTCATATCCATCTGCCATCATTTCATCATAATCATATGTACACAAATTTAATAATGCATCATCCAAAGAAACTTTGCTTTCAGTTTCAAGATGTTTTTCGCGCTCAAAAAAATAAACCCTTAAGTTTAATTTACGGACAAAACTTTTAACATCCATCATAATATCTGCCAGTGAGGGTAACCTAGTGGGTATAAACTTTGTACCTTTTGACAAAACCAAAGCATTGTCTTCAGATAAAATTAAATCAGAAAGGTTCAGTACATTTTAAGTCCTTATTCACTAAAAACCATCAACATTTGCAACATTTTCAAATCTTCACTAACAGTCCCAATAACATATTCAAAAAAGCGTTCAGAATCAACATCAATATTAGGCATTAACTTTAACATCATTAACATTAACTTTTTGAGCGACAGTTCCCAATTCGAATCAACAACATTTTCAACATTTTCAATAACAGTCCAATAATATTTTCAAAAGAACGTTCCAAAATAACATTACTGTTAATGCGTTAAACTAACACCACTAACATTGACATTTTGAACAACAGTCCCCAGTTCCAAATCAGCATCAACGCTGTGCTTTACTACCATTTTAAAAGAGCGTTACCATTTTGAATAACAGTCCCATCATGGTTTTCAAAGTTACTCCACAGTCTAAATTAACAGGAACAAGCGATTGTCATTCAAAGTGTCTGTTGTTCAAGAACATTAGAGTCTAACTTTAGTTTTTGAGTTATTGCGAAGCTGAAACATGACTTGTCTTACCCTGGCTCTTAGCGGATCTCGTTTGCACACTAGAAGGTCTTCCGATGGCTCTACTCACCTCTTGAGGTTCTCCATACTTCCATCTAGACCTTCCGTTGTGATATTCTCAAAAGCGCTCTTCTGACTTCCCCAGTCTCGGACCCGAGCATTGATGACACTTCCTCACTTCCGGTTCTGCGTCTCTTAGTATTCTGATGGCAGCGCCCCCTCATTGGCCAGTTGTAAATTTCATTTTTTTCATAATCCTTAATATCTCTATTTAACTTGGATTTTTTTCGAGCCATAACGTCATTTTCTACCTTTATCAATTTGTCAATGTGTATTTTCTGAATATAAGGTAGTTTCCCCTGCCACCAGTCATTCCTTATCAGCTACTTTAAGGACCTTAACAAAGGATTCCAATCTTACTGTGTAATGTCACTGCTAATACAAATGGTAGTTTGACCAAGACCAAGGCTATTAGGAGTGGCCTATACAGTGTCAGCAAATAAGTATGCAAGTACTCTCAGAACATATATATATGTAGCCAGATCAGCCACAATGAAATGTTTAAATATATTTAATAATAAATAATAAAAGAAAAGAAAATACTCAGTGCATAATTACAGTGAGACCAGAGTTCAAAAAATCTGGGAAATATTTAAAACACATTGCAGAACAGTCTCAAATAAATAAAGAAAAACATCTACACTGAGTGTTGCTATAATCCTGACTATCCAAGAGAATTGTACTGTTCCCTAGACTTACTCATATGAGCAAATGTGTATGTGTTGGATGGGTCTTCTGGTCAGGTCCAAGACAGACTACAGAATGCTCTGTCTCTCTCAGAGAGTTCTTAAATTAATATCTCAAATATTACTGCAGGGATAGCTTGCAAAATGACCTAATTTCTTGACATCTGACTCTATCCCAGGTGAAACCCCCACTGCTGAAAGCTAGCAACATTTAGCATCTACCTGTGAATATACATAGACCTCACATCTTTGACAAATGGAGGAAGTCATAAAACAATAAAACACATCCAAGACAATACAGCAAACTCCCTAGTTTTAGACATTGTGTTTCTTCCTGCACTGAAACAGAAAGCTAACATCTTTTTATGGCCTAGCTATACAGTAATTTAATTTCAGCTATTTTTCTGACTTTAACCTGTATTCCAGTTTCCACTGTTAAAATACATATGTCTAAACAGTTACAATAGTGCAGGTACATTTCTGTTCTATTCAAACACATAATCACACAAAAACATACTTGGAGGCTCTAAATAAAGATCTGCCTAAGCAGCAGAGACCTCCAAAGCAGACACCCAAGCAACTGCTACCCCAAAAAGAGCAAAACACGATGCAACACATATCTCACAAAGCGAGTGGTAGAACAGTCACAACCCTTAAGACTAAACAGCACACCTGAGTACTTGTAATAGGTGACTCTATCGTCAGAGCACACTGGCGTCCCACTCACCAGGCTGAACAAGGAGGTCACGGTGAGCAACCTGTCGAGGCGCCTAGGATCCGCCCACATAACTCCAAGCACTCAGGTCACTCCAAGGCAGAGTACAAAATATGACTCAGTCATTGTCCCATGCTGGTGTGAATGACCTGAGATGTACCCTCACCTGGACTACATGAAAAGAGACATAAAGGGCTCTCTGAGCATATAGCCCAGGCGGTATGACCCTGACCTTGGTAGCATCTTACCCTCACCAAGAATGATGCCACAATATGAAGACAAGATGATCAATTTCAACAATTGGCTTAAGTACTGGTGTCATTCAAAGGATCAATGCCTGTCAGCTTGGGATGATATGCTTCGACAAGCCCACGATGCTTAGCTAGGGCGGCTTGCACCTGTCACCCCTGGGCTTTTGGATATTGGCAAAGGCTCTTGCTACCCCACAGTGCCTTTTTTTGAGGCAAGGCTCAAAGACAAACCCACCTCTATAGGTATCACAGGGGATAGAAACTAAGGTAATGTTACTCAATGCCAGAGTCTAAACCTCAAGATGCGCGCTCGAAACTCTCCTTAGCATGGAGAACATCGATATCTGTGCAGTAACATAAACCTGGTTCAGGGCTCGAGAGCACCCCAGCACTACTGAGTTATACCTCATACCATGCTTTTACATTTAAAGCTTGGACCGAGACCACAAAGGAGGGGTGGTATCGATATTCATCAAAGATACCCACACCTCCAGGTTGGTGGCAAAGCACGAAGCATCAGAGACTATACATGTGCAACTAACGGTGGGTAAAACTGCCTTCCAGTTTATAGCCTGCTACAGACCACCCTCCAAACCCAGGAACCCCACTTTCGGCCTTTCTGAGAACACTGGAAAATATGAAGGTCTCTCCAAACACCATTATATTAGAGGCTGACTTCAACTACCCAAACATAAGACTGGGAGCATTACTCCTGACTCCAACACCCCTGGCCCAAAGGTTCCTAGAATTTATAAACTCAAATGCTAATATAACAACTTGTTACACTCCCACAAGAGGGAAAACATACTGGACCTGATCATCACCGACATGGGGACTCTATGCTCCAGACCAGAAGTGTATCCCTCACTGGTGAATCAGACCATAAACTAATCTCACTGGATATTCATCGACCCACCTCCTGCCCAGAAAACCACAGTGAAAAACTTCTCTAAAGCAAATTTCGCTCCTCAAAACTGAGGTGGAATCCTTCAAAGCCCGGGCCTGTGGAAAATCGGTTGAACCACAGGAATCCTTTATAAATGCATTCTATGAACACCTTCAGGAATGCATGGATCATCTAATCCCAAATAAAACCAAGACCCAATCACTCCAAAGGCGGAGCGTCCTGTCTGGTGGACCCCAACCATAAACAAACTATACAATAGAAGGAGGAAGCTACTAAATGATGAAGCAAAATCCCAAGGAAGGCATCACTGATCAGTATTAGCCAAAACTACAGGCACTCATAAAATTGTCTAAGGCCAGCAGAGAGAAAAATTGCACAGGACACTAAGGATAATCACAAAGGCTTTCTTTAGTTATGTTAGGAACCTGGGTGGTAATTCCCAGATATGCTCAGAATTAGTCAAAATGACAAAAATACACTGAACCCACAGACATTGCCAACATCTAGCTGACAGGTACAGCTCAAACTCCCCCTCCCACCAAAGGCAGAAATATCTATCCCAGCAGAGTGCTGTCCCCTGACATCTCAGATGCTCAGGTAGGCAACCTCTCAAAGCAAAAACACAGCATCAATGGGACCAGGCCCAGTTGTTCCGGGCTCGTCCCATGAACTCAAGAAGAGCTAAGCAAACATAAAACTACTGTTCAATCTCAGCCTTACTACAGGATATGTGCCCAAAGGTGGTGTTACAGCAACAGTGGTCCCTCTCTCCATAAAGGTGGTGCCTCCAGCAGGATCTGGAAACTATTGCCCCATAAGCCTGACTAGCTTGGTCTGCAAAGCTATGGAAAGGATCATCATGGACCTCATAAATAAAGATATTGGGACCTACAGACACTGGGATCCTACCCAGTTAAAGTCTTTGTTAAGGGCAGATCCTGCCTCTTAAACCTGGTTGATTTCTTTGAAACAGTCACCAAGGCCATTGACGAGGGGAAGGTGGTCCCACACAGCCTACCCTGGACCTACTTAAAAAGCCTTCGATACAATACCCCACTCGGGCATTATAAATAAACTCACCAGCTTAAATATAAACACCTATGTCACTAGATGGATTGCAAAACTGGCTCAAAGGACAGAACCCACATGGTTAGAAATTGCTGGAGCCATGTCAGACTCCAAACCAGTTACAAGTGGTGTCCCAAAGGCTCAGTCCTGGGACCTCTCTTGTTCAGTATATATTTCTCGGGAGGTACAGAGCCAACCACGGAAGGACTGTGGCTGACCAGGATGTGAGCAGATGACTGCAAACTGAAGCCAGAGGAATCGACTCTCCAGCCGACACAAGCATCCTCCAAAAAGGGCCTCATAAAAGAAACAGACAACTGGTGCCAGAGCCATGGCCTCAAAGCTAAATGCCAAAAAGTGTAGTAATGACCAGGTCAAGGATATTGCTACCTCTAGTGGGGACAAGAATGAGCTGGTCCAGGGCACTGGAATTAATGAATTCCAGGAAACGTTGAGCAAGTGTATTGGTAAATGAGTAGTTTTCCCTGTTAATGGAGGGGTAGGTGAAGTCACCCAGTATGAGAGTGTTAGGTTGTACCCTAATATTCTCCAGGGTGCTTAGGAACATGGAGTGTGAGTCTTGGGACATGGTTGCAGACCTATAGTAGACTACGACCTGAATCACTGTCTTACCCAATGTTAGCTGTGCCTTAAGTATCTCAGATGTGTTATGTTGGGTTACCAGTCAGGAGGTGTGCAGATTCTTTATGAATATGTAAACACCACCGCCTTTGGAGCTTCGGTCCAAGTCCTGGGACTGAAAGGCATGGAATGAGTTATAGCCTGGTAGTGCAGGGGTGCTTTCTGCTGCCTTGAACCAGGTCTCTGTTACAGCACAAATGTTGATGTTCTCCATTTAAGGAGTGCTTCGAGCAAGTGCATTTTGAGATTTAGACTTCTAGCATTGAGCAGAGTGACCCTCAGATTGCATTTATTTGTAGCTGTTACAGTGGTAATTTGGTCTTGGAACACTGCCTAAAAAAGGCACTATAGGGGTGGCAGGAGTCCTGGCCAGTATCCGGAAGCCCAGGGGTGACAGATGCAGGCCATCTCTGGCAAAGCATCAAGGTCTGTCAGTCATGTCATCCCACGCAGACAGATACTGGATCCCCTTTGAATGAAAATACCATCTTTATAGAAATTCTGTGGCCAGTTCATCTAACTGAACTTGCAGTTTCACATTATTTGCATGTAGTCTGACCATTTAGGTCATCTGTCCTTTCACTATATCACTAAACATATGTTTAGGGGTGTGTGATGCCCCACCACTGGCAACAGTATTCAAGGAACCTCAATCCTCACCACTGGCACCAGTGGAGGATGTACACTGGAAGGATAACAAGTTACACGCACAGTATTTCCAGATGCAGCTCTCTGCAAGTGCAATTTCACTTAAGAGCATACAAAGACCACAGTTAGTCTGGGGTTGGTTTCTCCCTCTTTCTCCAGAACCCCAATAAGACTCCCCACTGACATAGTTATAGAATTGAGATCTTAGCTGAGTGACCAAGCCAAAACCTCCAACACCCTCTCTGTCCAACCAGTGCTTTGTGTCCCTGCCCAAGTAGCTGACACACACACTCTTTGAGGTTTGATTTATACACACATATACCTCAGAAAAACTGGCACATGTTTACTAGCTACGCACCCTTCTTCCCAGACTATAAGGTAGTTTCCCCTGCCACCAGTCATTCCTTACCAGCTACTTTAAGGACCTTAACAAAGGGTGTCCAATCTTACTGTGTAATGTTACTGTTAATACAAATGGTAGTTTGACCAAGACCAAGGCTATTAGGAGTGGCCTATACAGTGTCAGCAAATAAGTATGCAAGTACTCTCAGAACATATATATATATATATATATATATATATATATATATATATATATATATGTGTGTGTGTGTGTGTGTGTGTGTGTGTGTGTGTGTAGCCAGATCAGCCACAATGAAATGTTTAAATATATTTAATAATAAATAATAAAAGAAAAGAAAATACTCAGTGCATAATTACAGTGAGACCAGAGTTCAAAATCACAGGAAATATTTAAAACACATTGCAGAACAGTCTCAAATAAATAAAGAAAAACATCTACACTGAGTGTTGCTATAATTGTGACTATCTAAGGGAATTGTACTGTTCCCTAGACTTACTCATAGCAAGGCAAATGTGTGGTGGATGGGTCTTCTGGTCAGGTCCAAGACAGACTACAGAATGCTCTGTCTCTCTCAGAGAGTTCTTAAATTAATATCTCAAATATTACTGCAGGGATAGCTTGCAAAGTGACCTAATTTCTTGACATCTGACTCTATCCCAGGTGAAACCCCACTGCTGAAAGCTAGCAACATTTAGCCTCTACCTGTGAATATACATAGACCTCACATCTTTGACAAATGGAGGAAGTCATAAAACAATAAAACACGTCCAAGACAATACAGCAAACTCCCTAGTTTTAGACATTGTGTTTCTTCCTGCACTGAAACTGAAAGCTAACATCTTTTGATGGCCTAGCCATACAGTAATTTAATTTCAGCTATTTTCTGACTTTAACCTGTATTCCAGTTTCCACTGTTAAAATACATATGTCTAAACAGTTACAATAGTGCAGGTACATTTCTGTTCTATTCCTGGCATACAGTTCTAATACATTTGTAACACAAGTAGCTTATAGCATGTTGATATTCACAAATGCCATAATTATTTACAAAATTTCAAATAGCTGCGCTGGCAGTATCTCCTTTTGTGACAGGATGCATACTGGTTCTGTACAAGTAAGTATTCATCCATACTGATTTAAAAAAGGCACTGTATCCATAGTGTCATTTCTTAGTCATTCTAAAGAAAAATCTGAAAAGCTAACCTTACAATCAGAGGCCTACATTTAAAACCTAGGAAACTGGTAATTTGTTTCAGTTATATTTTAAAATTATTAAATGTATCATTTGTACCACCCTATATTTAAAATAAACATTATATGCACACCTTTTATATACAATTTCTTTCTAAGAAAGGATTCCCTTGATTAAATACATACTATTCTTCCCATGTAGCCATAACTATATCTGCATATTTATTAGTCATTGGGGTGCTTATAACAACCCCACAATTCTGAATAAAAACATGCCTTGGAACAAACAGAGAAACATTTTTTCTATATTAACTGGATCTATAGATATACATAATTAATGCTAGAATTAAAAAAAAGGTTTCTGTTAGGTGAGATATCTTCTTACAGATTCTATGCCATATTCATTTGGTATATCTGTTGCATATTGTATTCTAACATTAGTAGGCAGTTGTGGCAGCAAATAGCAAAAATCAGACAGAATTGAAAATTGAGATGGCGGGAAAATGATGGAACATGTTAACAATTTCATGTACCTGGGAGGGACTGATGAGGAAAAAGGGAGTCTGAATGAGAAGGTCAGGACTAGAATTAGAGGAGCTGCAGCAATTAGCAAAGATTGTCAGCGGTAGTGCATAATAGAAGAATGCCAAGGAAGCTGAAAAGAAAAGCATACAAAACAGTGGTGCAGTCAGTGCTTCTGTATGGCACAGAGAACTGAAGGCAGGACAGTTGAATAAGCCTGAGATGATTTAAGCCTAAGGTGGGTGGCAGGATGCACTCTATAAGACAGGCAAAGAAATGAGGACTTCGGAGCAGAACCCAAAGTAGTTTCCAGTTGCAGATAAGGTCAAGGAGAGCAGATTGCAGTGATTCACTCATGTATGCAGGAAAGCTGATTTGTCAAATAAGATTTGAGAGAGACAGGAAGAAGTCAAGAGGAAATGATGATATCCACCCAAGACATGGATGGATTGTGTAACAGAATACTTTGTCAGTCAGGCTTGACAGTCAAAGAAAGATGGAAAGTGGTACTGAACTGAGACAGGTGTTGACAGTTTACATGACACCTTGAACCCATGTGGGAAATAGGAAAATGGGTTGATGATAATGAAAATGATCACCTAGGCTTAGTCAAAGTCATCATCTTAAAAATTTCTCCAATTCTATTACATTACCTTACACCAGCAAGTGTGAACTTTTGGTATTCCTTTGACACACAGGGCAGTATTTATAGCCCGGGACTTCAGACATGCATAGCAGTCACGTGCAGACAGAGATGATATGCAGATATGAATAAGGTCCCCAAAATGCAGTTGAATTATATATGGAAAATCAAAGTAGTTTCTATAATCATGCCCACTTTTTGTTAACATGTAAGTTGTACAAAATTCGTCTTTTTGTATATGCAAAGTATTTTGTGGAATTGTAAATAGTCTGTGCCATGGCATACCACAGGCAAGCATAGCTGAGTGCAGTCACATTGAAAGTATTACAGAAAAGCTATGGACTGTACAACAGCTAAAAGAGTTTTTGTTTTAAAAGTAAAGGAGTTATATCTTTTTCATATAGGGGTATCTTTTTATGGATACCCTGGTGGTTTCATTAAAGAATAAAAAGGGATGATAGGACATATTGAAAAAAGGAGAGACAAACAAACAAGTGAACACACATGGGAAACATGAAGAAGTTTTGAGATGGAGAAGGTGGAAGAGGATGGGTACAATGTTTTTCTCGAGACTAGATTGCCCTATTTTTCAAAATGTCTTTGTAAGGGGGTAGTATGTGTGGGAAATAGGGGAGATGGTGAAAGAGAAATGGTAAGGGAAGAAGAGCTGAGGAAGTGCCAAGAGTATACTGAGTTCACAGAGTCTTAAACATGTCCATTGCCAGATGGTGCTGCAGTGGAGGACCTCAATGTTGAGGGGGTAGGGGCCTGTGTTGGTGCAGTGGTCAGTACCAACTGGGCAAGCTTGTTTTCTAAATGCTGAAGAGAAGCTTCAAATTGCTGAATTCTCCTGTCCAATTCCTCTACCAGTACATCCTCAACCAAACTTTCTGTGAGGCTTGTCAGACTGCCACATGCCAGAGTGCTTGCAGAACTGGCGTCTCCACTCCGACCCTGTGAGGATATCCTCGAACAGGTAGAGGATGATCTCTCCTTAGCCTGGGAATTATATGCCTGGTCTGCTCCTGAGGGATTTGAACTTGTATAAAAGAAAAAAACAATGGGACAGAAGCAAAACAACATAGGACAAAGTAACACATAAGCAAAATAAGAAAAAAGAGAAAAAAGGGGTGAGGAAAGACATAACAGAAAAATCTGAAAAAAATCCACACAATATTGTTTTAATGCAAGATAGCAACACAATAAAACACTGCAAAAAATATCTTTATTGAAGTAAAATTGTATATGGGAAGTGCTTTCAATTGGGTACATGTCAAATCTTCGAACGCTCAAAATTTCGAACGTTACATGGTCGAGACCAAACGTTCGAAATTTTGAGTGCTTGAAGATAGACTTTCAATGGCACCATACAGTGCAGATAGGGAGAATTTCCCTTTTCTGCACTGAAGTGCAGTCTCGGAGTTGGTATATTTAAGTAGGGGGGTGTGGGGGGGCTTGCCTCCCTGCCTACACTGTTAAAGTGTTTTTTTATGTGTTTTCTTTTTTTTTTTTTTTTTTTTTTTTTTATGTTCGAACATCCAAATGTCAAACATTTGGTCTCGACCATGTAATGTTCGACATTTTGGACATTCAAACATTTAACATAGACCCTTTCAATTGGGGATAGGGATTGGGAAAGTGCTTATGTACCTGGGAAGAATGTATAAGAGTAGCACTTGCGCATATCTGTGATGAATTGAAATGGCAAGGGATTTTGTCTCTTTAAAGGGTTGTATCTTTCAGCTATGTACTTTACAAATTAATTTTACAGTACTCAGACAACAAACTGATAATAAATAATTAGTTATTGCAGTTAGTCATTGTTACAAATCAATGTATAACACATTTCTCTTGATCTGTTTTTGTCTTCATTTGTGTTTTTTTCAGCCGCAAAGGTACAATAACATATGCTTGCAGAAGTACTACTAAAATCAATTTTAAAAGCATTGCTTTGTTACTGTTCATGCTACACTGAA
This sequence comes from Protopterus annectens, assembly GCF_019279795.1. Classification (NCBI taxonomy): domain Eukaryota; kingdom Metazoa; phylum Chordata; order Ceratodontiformes; family Protopteridae; genus Protopterus; species Protopterus annectens. The sequence goes on along the minus strand of NC_056727.1, from coordinate 1,088,634,073 downwards.
TTCTGCAAAATAATTTGTGCTATATGTAGTTAAGCAATAAATACTTTTTGGGCACTTGTTATACTTAGCAGAAGACTCAGCTAGATGCTCCATTCATCACTTCTGTTGTTGGCAATTATATTGTATCTCTTCCTCAGCTATAAGTAAAAGAGATAAGGATAATCTTGTTTATCTATATACGAATGTATTCCACATATACACATATCCTGGTGATTCAATAAACTTTGTGTAGGCTTAGCGCAAAGCCTATATGCAGTTTACATGTTTGCGCAGAGAGCAGCAGTGCTAATCACATATGCATGCCATGTACAGCATTTAAGCATAAACAAGCATGGTTTTGTGGCCAGCAACAGTGTTGCTGACCATGAAACCATGTAAAGCAACATGAATACCTGAAGACATCTACACCTGTTTGTCTACAGGCAAACTAGGTCTGCAGGACTGTGCGGGAAGCCACAATGACTACCAGGGTTATTATTAAATGTATATAGTTCAGCACATTACATGAAAATGTATACAGTGCAGAGTAGTGTGAAATGTAATGAATGCAGCATCTAGTTGAGTCTTCTGCTAAGTATAACAGGTGTCCAAAAAGTATTTATTGCTTAACTACGTATAGCAGAAATTATTTTTCAGGCATACTGAATAAAAGTTGTGTAAATGATCAGCAAGGGTTCATCGACTGCATTATAAATAAATAGGGGAAGTGTGTGTATTGAAAAGGGGCACACAGAAGAAGTGCAGGAAAGAACGCAAGGAAGAAGACAGATCAAACATGGTAAAGTAGAGAAAATGAGGGCATGTCGATGAAGACTGTTGTAGCATGAACAGTAATCACATATTGACATGATACAGTATGTACTGCATAGTTATTGTATATTATATGACTGTCACACAAAGTGAAATATCAATGGAGAGACTTCTTTGTGATATAAGCATCCTGACATGAACAATGGACAGGATATATTTCAGGGATGGTATATACAACAGGGGTTATGCGCTTATTGTAAAGCTGTACAAAATGAGTTTCCTGAATATGAATATAATGTCAGCAGAGGTCTCAACCAAGTGGGATATATAGTAACAGGCTCAAGGACAACTGTAGTCAGAAGCACACACAATCATGGAAAATATCAGCATAATACCACCAGTAATCCCATGTCTCTGACACAACATATGTGATTGTGAGTGATCATAGGTAATTCTAGAAGAACACATTGTATAACTGTTGTGATTTGTCAGCAATCTCTGAGGGGAATCAAGCACACCTTCCTCGAAATTTAAGATCTGCCGAAGGTGTTTACAGGGACACCACTACACCTGTATTTGAAATTATGAGCAATCCTGGGTAGTTGACAGGTGTGCATACCACACACACACATATCTCTCTCTCTCTCTCTCTCTCTCTCTATATATATATATATATATATATATATATATATCTACAATCCACCCTGGCACAAATGTAACCCGTGCCATCAATGTTGTCTATCAGCAATGTATTTAATGTGTGCATCACAAGAACACTTATGACACATACATCTAGTATAATACCTTGAGGGAGGTTCTGCACCATCAACCAGTAATGTTTATGCATGAAAAAAATACTTAGGTATGGCCAATAAGATGTGTGGGAGCTTACTGTAACAAATGCAATACAGTTGAGTAACTCATCCCTGGAAAATGTGATGGACAGTACATGAAAAGGAAGCATTGCATTCAGTTATTGTTGTGATAAAGTCTGATAAGTATGGAACTATAATGTCCTTTGATGTGGATGTCCCACACCTACTCAAGAGATGTGCTTCATACAAGGGATTGCTCATCGCTTTGGGCACATACTGGTGGACATTCCACATGCCATCTATCTGAGTACACAGGTCATATACCACTTGGTCTGCTCATAGGGGTGTGCTGTATATAGTGCAATTATCTTATGTATTTCCTTTCATAATGGAACTAATCCCCCCATGATTTTTCTTCATCTACCATGTCCCCATAGCTGTGGCAGCAATCATTCGTGTGTGCTGATGCTGTCTGCATTATACCAGTACCACACTTTGATTCAATGATTGTCCACAATTTGGAGTCCTCCACAAAGCCGGTTGGAGAAAGGATGTGTCAGTCAGTTTGGACATCTGACATTTAAATAATGAGCACAGAGCCCTGATGTATGAACCTGGTCACTGGACTCTAGATAGAGGTGACTTCATACATTGCAATATATTTATCTGTCACATATGTGACCAGTCATTTACCCACTTGGTGATGTAGGTGTTTATGGCCACTTGAGACAGTTTCTCTGTAAGACCTGACTATGGATTTGTGTCAAATACCTTGGTCAGGTCAAGTTACAAAGGATGATAGTGTTGTCATCATGCATGCCCTTGGTAACCATTTTGAAGACAGTGAAGAGATTTAACAGATATGATGTAGCCTTAACAAATCAAACATAAGTTTGGAACATATTCAGGATATTACTTGTGTCCTTTTAGAGAAGGTCCATGATGACCCATTGGTATACCTCACAGAGAAGGAGAGTCAGGATGTGCCTATAACTCCATGCATCAGGTGATGTCCCTCCCAGTCAGAAAGATGCATATTGATGTACACCCTTCTATGGGAACATAGGCTGTCTGGATGCTGTGTTAAAGTATAGATCCAACTGTGTCTGGTAGGTCTTCTTTTGATTCATGCTATAGGCAACATGTTATGTTGTCTGGGCCCATTGAATCTGTGTTATTAGCTGTAGACAATGCACAAATGAGCTTCCCACCTTGCAAGAAAAAATTGGTAATGTTTGCATGAATACTTTGGCTGATGTCCCACGGTGACAGGGGGATGAAGTGTGAGACAAACTGTCATCTAGTGGATTGTCTATTTCTTCCAGTTGTGTATGTCTGGTGGCATCCACATACCAATTTGTCCTTAGCTGTACATTCCCCTAAACATTTCATATGTATTGGAATAAATTATTTTTGAAATGACCTCCAAATACAACCTTGGTCATTCATCACGTTCCACACACTGTTACTATGCACACAGTTGTACAGATGTAAAAATGTCATGTATTTACATCACTTGCACAACATATGTCTATATGTGTTTCATGGGCAAGCTGTGTTTGAGTGACCTGATGTCATATCAGGACACATTAGAGATCAGTTGATTGTGGTTCATGCAGAATATTTCCTGACACAAATGCTAATAGTCACAAAATGGTGCTACTAACCACCTGAATAGTCCTTGGGTATAGCAACACAACTGCACATACAATGAATTCAATAATGTTGCAATGCCGTCAAAACATGTGATACATTGGTTGTGTATATCATAGCATAACAACACGTGTATGAGACAAGATTTATCTGGCCATGGAATCAGTATGAATTGATACTGATGTGTGTTACAGAACATTTAATAATGGTATGTAGACACATGCAAACCTGTGCCATACTGCAAGTGTCACTGTGATGGTGGAATGTGAACTGTGCACAAGGTTGATCTGCTCCACTGTACCAACACATGTCCTAATACACCACCAATATACATTAAAGTGTGTTATAGGTTCATAGGTTCATAGACTGATACTAGGCTATCTGCCCTAGGGCATTTACAAGCCTAGCCAGAGTGTGTTTGGCTTTCGCCACCCTTCTTAGATTAGTTTACTGTGCCTCTGTATAGTAGGTCACAGAAGATAGCCCATTTAAGGTTAGTTTACCGTGCCTCTGTCTAGCAGAGACACAGAAGAGATCCCAGGGGTAAATTTACGATCTCACATCCAAACGTCAAGATTCTTCTTGAAGAGGTTCATTGAGGGGCTCTGTCTGACATGGATTGGGATTTTGTTCCAGAGTGAGGGGAGCCTCTGGGATATGAATCTGTCCCTCTAGCATGTTCTATTTATTTCTGTGCTGAGGTTTAAGTCACTGGAGCATGTAGTTCTGATGGATTTGGATTTCTTGAGGTGGAGCATGTCCATTAATTCTGGGCTGGACATGGCTTTATACGTCAGGCACAGATCGCCTCTGAGTAGGCGGTAAGCAACTGAGTAGAGCTGGAGTTTATTTAGCCTAACTGCATAGGGCATCTGTTTGAGTCCTTTGATCCTCTTGGTGAGGTACTTTTGGGGGTCTTTCTAGTTGTAGAAGGTGCCGGGTAAGGTACATCCCAAATGGGGCATTGTATTCAATTATGGGCCTGATGAGTGATGAGTAGAGGGGCACAATGACCTCTCTTGATCTAGATGTGAACCCCTTCGTGATAAGGTGGGCTATAGAATGTCTTTCTAACCACTTTAGCAATGTGATTGTCAAAGGAGAGATTGCAATCTACTTGGGTCTCCAAATCCCTAATTACTTCTTCCGTACTTAATGGATTACCACCTATGGGGTAATTTGTTGGCACTTTGTTTTTCCCAAAGGGGATGACTATGCACTTTTTGGCATTTAGCTTTAGGCCATGGCTCTGGCACCAGTAATCCATCTCTGTGAGACCTTTTTGGAGGATGCTTGTGTCAGCCGGTGAGTCGATTATGGCCCCCAGTTTGTAGTCATCTGCAAACTTTGTCAGCCATAGTCCTCCTGTGTTAGCCTGTACCTCAGAGAAATATATACCGAACAAGAGAGGTCCCAGGACTGAGCCTTGTGGGAGGCCACTTGTAACTGGTTTAGAGTCTGACATGGCACCTGCAATTCTGACCATGTGGGTTCTAGTCCTAAGCCAGTTTGCAACCCATCTTGTGACATGGGGGTTGATATTTAAGCTGGTGAGCTTATTTATGATGCCCGAGTGGGGTATTGTGTCGAAGGCTTTTGCAAGGTCAAGGTAGGCTGTGTGGACTACCTTCCCTTCATCTATGGCCTTGGTGACTGTTTCAAAGAAATTGACCAGGTTCAAGAGGCACGATCTGCCCTTAACGAAGCCGAATTGGGTAGGATCCAGTATTTGGAGGTTCCCAATGTCTTTGTTTATGAATTGCATGATGATACGCTCCATAGCTTTGCAGACCAGGCTAGTTAGGCTTATAGGGCAATAGTTTCTGGGGTCCATTGTGGCACCACCTTTATGGAGTGGGACCACTGTTGCTGTACGCCATTCTTTGGGTACATATCCTGTTGTAAGGCTGAGACAGAACAGTGATTTTAAGTGAGGGTTCAGTTCTTCTCGGAGCTCATGTAAAACGCAGCCCGGGACACCATCCGGTACCATTGATGCTGTGTTTTTTTCTTTGGAGAGGGCAGCTCTCACCTGTGCATCTGTGATGTCAGGGAGGCTACACTCTGTTGGGATAGTCATTTGCTCATTTGGGAGTTTGCACTGAACCTGTCTGCCAGGATGTTGGCAATGTCTGTGGGTTCAGTGTATTTTTTGTCATTTTGCACTAACTCAGAGCATATCTGGGAGTTTCCACCCAGGTTTCTGACATAACTAAAGAAAGCCTTGTGATTATCTTTAGCGTCTTGTGCAATTTTTCTTTCAAAGCTAGCCTTAGATGATTTTATGAGGGATCATAGGTTCTTGCTAGTACTGATCAGAGTTGCCTTCCCTTTCAGGGATTTTACTCTATCATGTAGTAGCTTCCTCCTTCTGTTGTACAGTTTATTTATGGCTGGGGTCCACCAGACAGGTCTCTTGCCTTTGGAGGAGTGTGTCTTGGTTTTATTTGGGATAGCACAATCCATGCATTCCTGTAGGTATCCATAGAATGCGTTTGTAAAGGATTCTGCAGTTTGGGCCATTTTTTCCACTGGCCCTGGGGCTTTGAAGGATTCCACCTCGGTTTTGAGAAGTGGGAAGTTTGCTTTTGAGAAGTTTTTGACCGTGGTTTCCTTTGATGGGCGTGGGAATGGGATATGGATGTCCATAGTGATTAATTTATGGTCAGATCTTACCAATGAGGGGTATACCTCTGGTATGGAACATAGAGTCCCCATGTTGGTGATGATCAGGTCCAATATGTTTTCCCCTCTTGTGGGAGTGGTGACCAGTTGTTCCATAGCATTTGAGTTTATAAATTCTAGGAACCATTGGGCTAGGGTGTTGGGGCTTGAGTAGTGCTCCCAGTCTATGTTTGGGTAGTTAAAGTCGCCCAATTATAATGGTGTTTGGAGAGACCTTCATATTCTCCAGTGTCTATAGGAAAGCCGAGTGGGGTTCCTGAGTTTGAGAGGGTGGTCTGTAGCAGGCTACAAACTGGAAGGCAGTTTTGCCCACTGTTAGTTGCACATGGATGGTCTCAGATGCTTCATGCAGTGCCACTAGCCTGGAGATATGGGTATCTTTGATGAATATGGATACTCCCCCTTCTCTTGTGGTTCAGTCCGAGTTTTGGGGCCGAAAAGCATGGTATGAGGTATAGCCTGGTAGTGCTGGGGTGCTCTCTGGAGCCTTGAACCAGGTTTCTGTTATTGCACAGATATCGATATTCTCCATACTGAGGAGAGCCTCAAGTGCGTGCATCTTGAGGTTTAGACTTCTGGCATTGAGCAACATTACCCTTAGTTTCTTTTTCCTTGTGTTGTCTAAGGAGGTGGGTTTGTCTTTTGAGCCTTGCTTAAAAAAGGCACTATGGGGGTGGCAAGAGCATTGGCCAGTATTCGAAAACCCAGGGTAACAGGTGCAAGCCATCCCTAGCGAAGCAACATGGCTTGTCAAGCATGTCATCCCAGGCTGACAGACACTGCATCCCCTTTGAGTGACACCAATACTTTCGCCAATTGTTGAAATTGATCATTTTGTCTTTATACTGTGGTATCATTCTTGGTGAGGGTAAGATGCTACTCAAGGTCAGGGTCATACCGGCCTGGGCCACATGATCAGAGAGCTCCTCTATGTCTCTTTTCATGTAATCCAGGGAGGTACATCTCAGGTCATTCACACCAGCATGGACAATGATGGAGTCATATTTGTACTTGCTTTGGAGTGACCTGAGTGCTTGTGTTATGTGGTGGATCCTGGCACCCGACAGGCAGCTTACAGTGACCTTCTCCTTGTTCAGCCTAGTGAGAGGGACGTCAGTGTGTCTGACAAGAGAGTCACCTATTACAAGTGTATTAGGTGTGTTGTTTAGCCTTAAGGGCTGTGACTGTGTGGCACACTGACTTTGTGAACTATGTGATACGTGGGTATTGTTGTGGGGTAGCAGTTGCTTGGATGTCTGCTTTGGAAGTCTCTGTTGCTTGGGCAGATTTTTATTGAGAGCCTCCGAGTATGTTTTTGTGTGTTTATGTGTTTTTTGTTTGCTGTTGCGATAGGTCTATGTGAGACTGGATTTGTGGTGTGTGTGATTACCTTCTCCTCCAGACTAACCGTGCCAGTACTATGTTGAGAGAGCTCAGCCTCCAGTTTGGCTATATAGTTGCATCTCTCACATATATTTGAGCTTGTTGGGAAGAGGAGAGGGTGGTCTGTGCACATAAGGCAGTTGTACCATTGCCTCAAGTTTCCCATATTCACCAGCTGGACTGGAGAGTAAACCTGAAACTGGCTTTTGGACATGCCAGAATAGTATAAGGAATTACTTTTTGACTTGATCAAAAAGGATCAATAGGGAGCCAAGTACTTAAAGGGAGTATAAGAGGGTGTAGTGCTTTAGTTTATTAGTGCTTACTTATAAGACACTTATCCTAGCTACTTCTGGGTTTTAGAAGGAAAATAGAGTGCTTAATTTGAGATTTGGAACAGTTCTAAGGGAAAAAGTGAAGAGCAGACTTGGTGGAGTTGGGAATAGTTTAAACCTGATTAAGTGGCACTGCCCGATGCTGAGCTATGCGCAAAAACGCGCAAAAGAGAGTTTTGGTAGGGGATCAAGGAGTTTGGAATTGACCCAAAATGGCCAATAAAACTACATTTTTGTTTTGTTTTGTTTTGTTTAAAGATAGCAGAGATGCATAAGTAGCAACAAGTTAGAACAGTGCAATAAATGACCCCACACTTGAGTGCTAGGCCAGAGACAGGTAAAATGCAAGTTTTAAGAAAAAAATGATTTTAAAATAAGTGCAACACAGGAAATGCAGTAAACAGGCTCTAGATGTGTTCTAAATACAGTTTCTAATACAGATATCAAGTTTAGCAAGCTGGAAAATGCCAAAATGTAGGCGGCAATGCAAAAATCTTAACAAATAATCTGAAGAAAAATACTTAAAATCTCAAAAGTGGCTCCTTTCTTCTCTCAGCGTTTTCTCCTCTTGGTGGGTCTTTCACCAACAGCAAACAAGTCTGAAAAGATGTCAAAACCACGAGGCAATCGGGTTTTAAGAGTGGGGCATCAAGGAGTTTGGAATTGACCCAAAATGGCCAATAAAACTACAGTTTCTAGGCAGTAACCACTTTCACAGGGGCAGGCAGGCTGTTCAGTGTTTACCACTGCCACTGATGAACACAGAGACTTCCCTTTAGCCCAAGCAAGCAATGGCCTCCAAGAAACTTACAAACAGTTCAGAAGAGCAAATCTGTAACTGAACTTTTTTTAAATTTCAGAAAGTGGGAAAAAAGCAAGATTTTTGTTTTTTAAAGATGGCAGAGATACACAAGTAGCAACAAGTTAGAACAGTGCAATAAATGACCCCACACTTGAGTGCTAGGACAGAGACAGGTAAAATGCAAGTTTTAAGAAAAAAAACGATTTTAAAATAAGTGCAACACAAGAAATGCAGTAAACAGGCTCTAGATGTGTTCTAAATACAGTTTCTAATATAGATATCAAGTTTAGCAAGCTGGAAAATGCCAAAAAGTAGGCGGCAATGCAGAAATCTTAACAAATAATCTGAAGAAAAATACTTAAAATCTCAAAAGTGGCTCCTTTTGTCTCTCAGCATTTTCTCCTCTTGGTGGGTGCTTCACCAACAGCCAACAAGTCTGAAATTATACCAAGTCCACAGTTCTCAGGGGTTACTATGGCTGTTACAGGGGGAATGTACTGCAATGGCAGCAACGGGCTTCAATACATTAGCTCACATCACAGATTGTAAGACCCTCTTGTAGAACATACTCTACATCCACACCTCAATATAACACATGTCAATGACAGCAAAATTGACATGTCAACTGTACATAGGACCATAGAACATTATTAGGCTAATGGCCAACATCTCATGAAATCCAACCATTATTATACCATGTGTGAAGACATGTGAAGGCTGCCAGCCAAGCTAGATAGAATTTAGGCTGCCAGCCAAGCCGGATAGAATTTTGTAAATAATTCTATGTCATTGTAAATATGAATATAATCCTCAGGCTTGTCATTTTAAATGTAAGAAAACTGTGTTAAATGTTAAACTTCAAAAATGTAACCACAGTGCACTCTGCTGGAAGAAAGCTGATAAGTCAAGCATTGTATGACTGTTTGATCTCAAAGCTCGGAGACATAATGTCTGGACTGAGGATTTCCTTCTATTGTTTTCAGCCCAGAGTTAATTGATAGATTATATATATATAATGTATTGTATTGCTGTAGTTTCCTGGTCAGGTGCAAGATCAAAGAAATGTTAAAACTCTGAGTTTCTGTTAGCTCGGGAACCAGAGAAGAATGATGTAATCTAAAATGAGTCAGCAGTGATGTATTATTTTTAAGACTTTCTCAGAGAGAGAGAATCAGAGCATTTTGCATTTATCTTCAGAACTGACCACTCAACAGCACTTGCTTTGCTCTGTCTGTATGTAAGTAGGGTCTTAGACTTTAGTGTTTCTCTTAAGAAATAGATAGAAAATAGTAAGTTTAGACTAGCTGTTTTCTATATTTATGTCAGACTCTTCTGCAGTATTATTTTCAGCATTTTCCTGTGGTTTCTGAACTCTTGACCAGCACTGTGTTGAATTGAGAAGATTTACATACATACATACATACATACATGCAAATATTTCAAGTGTGGGCATAAATGCCTTTCTAGCTTGCCAATATATGAAAACACTTGTTTCCATAAGTGCCTAAACTAGTGCTTTCTTTAATGTAATTTGGTAGTCTGTTCCAAGCATCAGCTACTCTGCCAGATAACCAATTAGTACACTTCTCATTCCTATAGAATCTTCTACACAGGTTGTCTGATGATTCTCTAGTACTTTTTGATAACCCCAAACATTCCCAGAGGTAGTTGTCCCTAAATGCCCTATATACCTGAATAAGATCTCCTCTTAGATATCTGTAAGAGACACTGTACAAGTTCAGATATCTTAGTCTTTCATAATAACTTAGATTTTCACATCCATGAATGCCCTTGGTATATTTCCACTGTACTATTTCCAGTTTACTTGTGCTTGTCTTCTCATAGGGTTTCCATATTGTTATTCCATACTCAAGTTTAGGTCTAATGTAGCTAACAAACAATGACTTCATTATTTTTAATTTCCTAGACTTTATAAATCTTTTTATACAACCTATAGTTCTATAACTATCATTAACCAATTGGTTGATATGATTAGAAAAAAGTATAGCTGAATCTACCCATATACCCAGGTCCTTAAATGATTCTACAGTTTCAATCCCTGTGTGCTGTATTAAATATTCACCTTTCAGTTTATGTCTCCCAGATCTCATATGCTTAGGTTTTGATGTATTTATCAGCATATTATTCTCTTGTGCCCAAAAGATAAGTTTAGTCAAGTTATTTTGCAGACATGCCTTATCTCTAACACTTGTAATCAGTTTACCTAATTTCAGGTCATCTGCATATAGACTGTAGAATACCTCAGATGAAAAAGTTAGGTCTGAAAGATACAATCTAAACAAATGAGGGCCTAGGACCGAGCCCTGTGGGACACCCTGACTGTAACAGTTGCTGTATGATACTTCCATGTCCTATTTGTAAGCCATGCAACTATCCATCTTATCAAGAGTACATCAGTACCTAGCTGTACTAATTTATTGATCAGTGTTTTGTGTATGACCCTGTCAAATGCTGAAGGTAAGTCTGTCTAAATTACATCACAGCACAATTTTTCATTCATAGCTGCTGTTATATTGTTATAGAACATCATGTTACAGATGGTAACAGATCTGTTTTCAACATATGCATGCTGATAAATGGTTTCTAGTACCATCCTATCCAGTTCTGACAATAACTTATCCAATATTTCCTTCTCCATTAATTTTCCACAACATGAAAGTAGACTTAATGGTCTGTATGATTCTGAGTTTGCCCTACTCCCCTTTCCCTTAAAGACATGTGTAATAAGCACATGTCTCCAGTCTTGAGGAATCTCCCCATATTTATATGACATAATGAATAATAGATATAATGGAAGTGTAAGTTTTGCTGAAGTGTTCTCAGGTCATTGTTACTAATTCTGTCTCCTCCCTGTGCTTTGTTTGGATCCACTTTGATATAATCTGATTTAATTCCAGTATCTGGGGTTACCTGGATGTCACTAGGACAACTTATCACCCCTTTTGTGTAGCCAAACTACTTTACATAAGATTTTGTAAATAGCTATAATCTGTTGTGTCTGAGAATAAATTTTAGAATCTGCACACAGTTTATCAATTTGTGCATCTTTACTCTTTCCATATCTTATGCATCTATAAAAAGTTTACCTATTATGCTCAATATCTTTATATAAATTTTCTTCAAAATTTTCTTGATTTTGTCTCACACTATGCTTAATCTGTTTGTCCAGGTTATTTATTTCAGTTTTCAAATTTCTAGTTCAACCTCTCTTCCATTTCTTAATTTTTTTGTCTCTAACCTTAATCAGATATCTTGTTCTTATGGAGATATATCCCGCTGATGTTTTATGCCTAGATCCTGATGTTAAACATGTTTTTGGCTTTTTGCACTCAAACAATTTCTCTTTCTAAACTTTTCACATGCCATCTGCAGTTTTTCCACTGAACACCTCACTCCAGTTAGTTGTACATAGTGTTTGCTTTGCTTCCATGTAATCTGTAATTAACCTTCTGTGCATTGGTTTAGATTTCAGTTTGGCAGAATCATCTAGTGACAAATTAACCTTAATAACCCTATTATCACTTTATGTCAATGGTGGTAAAACCCTGACTTGAAGTTACAGTAACTTCTTTGGGAACACAAACAATATCTAGTATGTTCCGACCCCTGGTAGGTTTTTTTACAATCTGAAGCAATTGTTGTTCCTGAATATACTCGGTGAATAATTTCCTTACTAACGTTGTTGAATCAATATTATTCCAGTCTGTTTCTGGTAAATTTAAGTCCCCAGCTAATATTCTTACCTCCTGTGTTTCATGTAAGAATTGTATGAATTCCTCTAGGTCATCTGCACTTGACTTTGTCTTGTGTTTTTATTATTTATTATTAAATATTTTTCAAACTTTTCAACTGTGGCTCTTTTGTGTAGAGATTAATTAAGGTCTAGAGTACATTGTATGTATATATTGATACTGTACAAAGCCATTCCAATTAAGCCTTGCTGTTTGCCACACTTACTAATTGGATAATAATATTGAACAATAATAATTGGACACCCTTTGGTAAGGGCCTTTTTAGTAGATGATAAATAAGGGTTCTGGTGGCAGTGGATTACTACCTTACACCCTGAACAGAAGGGGCACAGCTAGTGAACCTGTGCCGGCTTTCACCAGCAGTGTCTGTGTGGTTGTATATAAATCATATCTCAAAGTGTGTGTGTGTGTGTGTGTGTGTGTGTGTGTGTGTGTGTGTGTGTGTGTGTGTGTGTGTGTGTGTGTGTGTGTGTGTGTGTGTGTGTGTCAGCTACTTGGGCAGGGACATGAAGCATTGGTTGGACAGAGGGAGTGCTGGGAGGACTTGGCTTGAATACCTGGCTAATGACTCCACTCTATAGCTGTGCCATTGGGGAGTCTTATTGGGAATCTGGACAGAAAGAGAGAAGCCAGCCCCAGACTGACTGTCATCTCTGTGTGCTCTTAAGGGAAATTGTACTTTACTGTGTGTGTATTTGTTATCCCTGCCATTGTGGATGCCCCTCACTGGTGCTAGTGGTAAAGATTGAGGTGCCTTGATTACTGGGGGTCTATATTAGATGCATGACCACTTAAATGTTCGAATCTCTAAAGGTCGACCTTTAGAGATCGAATAGTTAAGCGGTCGACTTTTTACAAACATTTTTAAAAAAAAAGCACAACTGAAATAGAAAGCTAAATGGTTTAAGCAGGGGAGCAAGCCCCCCTGCACCTCCACCCCCTACTTTAATATACCAACTCCAAGATTGCGTTACAGTGTAGGGAATGGGAAATTTCCCATTTCTGCATTGTACTTCACTGACTTGCGATCTCAGAGTTGGTATTTTTAAGTAACGGGGTGTGGGGGGCTCAGGGGGCTTGCCCCCCTGCTTAAACCCTTTCCTAGTATTTGTTTTTTTTTTTAATTTACTTTATTACAATTTTGAATGTTTAAGTGTTCGATCTGTAAAAGTTGACGTTTACAGATTCGAACATTTAAGCGTTTGTTGCAGTAATATAGAACAGATTACTGGGATAGTACATGGGTGTCACATATTAATTGGTTGGCAGTGGTGGGATATCCACACCACATATTAATTGGTTGGCAGTGGTGGGATATCCATGCCACATATTAGTTGTTTGGCAATTGACTTGTAGTGGTGTGGATAGTGAATTCCTGTAGCTTGTGTACGATGATCTCTGAAGGTGTTTTTGTACTCTAAATCAAGCACCCAGTGAATAGTCAGAGTTCAGAAAACAATTGTTTTATTTTTTTTGTTAGCTTAGTTAGTCAGGGAGAGCAGGCAAGCATGTCAGCAGAGGAGTATGGCCAGCTGACAAAGAGACAGTTGGCTGAGATATGCCAGGCTACAGGACTGGTGCATGGAAACCTGACTAAGGCAGGCATGATTGCAGCTTTGGTCACGGCTGCATCAGAAAACAGCAATCAGGAGGGCGATCAGACTGGCCGTGGAGATGTACAACACTCAGAGAATGGACAGCTCAAGCTTTCTGCAGAGGACTTAAAAATCCATCTGGAGCTAAAAAGACTTGAGTTGGAAGCCAAGCATTTGGAAACAGAAGCAGCAGAGAGACTGAGATGTCTACAGGCTGAGGAGAATGAGAAACTGCTTCACCTGAAAGATGAGAAGAAGGAAAGATAGAGCCAGCATGTAAAGGAGATGCTGACTCTTCGCCAGAGTCATGGAGGTAATAGGGAAGGGAGTAACTGGACCCCAGAAGCACAAAAGGTCAGTAAATTTCTTCCACAGTTTACTGAGGGGGATAATTTTGATAGTTTCATTCATATGTTTAGAGGTTATGTAAACAGTATGATGCTGAACAAAGGTTCTGGGTATGGTTCTTGTCCCCCTTACGCCATGGTAAAGTTATAAATGTACTTTCCAAATTATCTGACATTGACTGTTTTAACTATAATGCTGTAAAGAATTGTTTGCTAGAATTTTTTAAGCTAACACTTGAAACTTATAGGAAAAAGTTTTGTGAGCATAGACGCAAGGCAGATGAAAGTGTGTGTGAAAATCTTGCTGAACTGAACAGTTATTTTCATAGGTGGGTGAGTGGATGTCAGGTCATCACTTTTGAAGGGCTGGCCAACATTTTGGTGAAGAAACAAGCCCTTAGCACATTGCCTGAGGACATGAGGATCTGGTTAGCTGATAGACTATGTGCTACTTCAGAGAAGTTGGGGAAGAAGGGAGACCTATACCTAGCAAACAGGGCATCCCTGCACAGGAAAGGGACCTCTAGTGCAGCTCATGGGTCTAAAGGAACCCATGGTGGGCAGCCCAGACTGCCCCAACAGAATCTGCCATTAGCAGGGGAAGCCATTAGTCCAGGTGCACATCCAGGACCTATGGTTAAATGTTTTGAATGCAACCAGTGGGGTCATGTGGCATACAGATGTCCACAGAGGCAAGGTGGGGAACAAAAGGTGAGAGAGCCAGTAAGTGGAAGGACAAAATGCCAATAATAGGTTGTCTTGAGACAACAGGAATACCAAAATACCATCCTGCAGATGTCCTCATAGGGAAGGATTTTGATGAGGCAGTACCATGTGTTATTGCAGTTACACGCAGTCAGGCTTGGAGACAAGCATGTGGGTCTGGTAGCATGGGGGAGACCCAGACAGACCACATACTTGCAGCCAGGACTGGTGAGATGGTTACTTCAGGGAGGGAGCTATCCTGTAGCAGTGAGACTGAAGGTGAGCCACAGCTGCTTGTTGGTACTGATGTTCCCTTGGATAGAGAGACTGCAAAGGTAGAGGAGAGTAGTAGTACCTAGGCTGACAATGAGGCACTGCTGTAAGAGGATGCCAGACTTCCTGTGGAAGGGGAGTTGGGAATGGTTACAAAGAGAGAGCTGAGTCAGGCTCAGCTCTCAGACTCTACATTACAAGGCCTGAGGCAGGTAGCTAGTGAGGCACCTGATTCTCAAGGGAAGGGGGAATCTGTATACTGGGACAAAGAGTTACTGTATCGAGAGTGGACCCCTGAGGGAGGGCTAGAAGGTGAGAGGATACAGCAGTTGGTAGTGCCTAGAGCCTACCATCTGGTGCTTCTAGCCATAGCCCATGATATTCCCTTTGCAGGTCATATAGGCATAAAACGTACAATGTGACTTATTATGCAGAACTTCTATTGGCCTGGAAGTTCCATATATATAACAGGGTACTGCAGGACATGTGAGCAGTGCCAAGAGGTAGGCAAGGCAGGACCACACGTGAGAGCTCCTTTAATACCTTTGCCTATGATTGAGGAGCCATTTCAGAGGGTAGCTATGGATATTGTGGGACCCCTGAATACCCTACGTTCTACAGGGAAAAAGTATATCCTAGTAGTAGTAGACTATGCTACAAGATACCCTGAGGCAGTGTCTTTGTCCTCCATTGAGGCCGAAAAGGTGGCAAATGCTTTGTTAGAGATATTCAGCAGGGTAGGTTTCTGAAAAGAAATACGGACTAACAGAGGTACCAATTTCATGTCAGACCTGCTGGCTTGTCTGTGGAAGTACTGTGGGGTGAAGCACCTGAAGACCACCCCCTACCATTCTCAGATTAATGGTCTTGTTGAGATGTTAAACTCTACAATCAAGTCCATGCTATAGGCATTTGCAGACTAGTTTAAGAGGGAGTGGGACAAATATTTGCCCCATATGTTTTTTGCTTACAGAGAGGTTCCCCAGGAATCCACAGGTTTTTCACCCTTTGAGTTGCTGTATGGGCATAGGGTGAGGGGACCTCTAGATTAAATTCAAGATAAGTGGGAAGGTGAGTGTGAATACCACAAGGAGTCTGTTGTGGCATATGTCCTAAACCTCAGGACAAGGCTCAGGGAACTCATGGGCTTGGCCCAGGAGACCCTGGCAGAAGGCCAACAGCATACAAAGGTCTGGTATGACAAGAATGCTCAAGCTAGAGAGTATGCTGTAGGGCAGCAGGTAATGGTTCTTATTCCTGTCAAATACAACAAGCTGGAAACAGCTTGGGAGGGACCCTACAAGGTGGTAAGAAAGATAAATGATGTTAACTACATGGCAGAACTGCTAGGCAGGAGGCAGGGGCAAATATTGTACCATGTTAACATGATGAAACCATACCATTTTAGGGAGGCCCTTGTCCTGAGTATTTGCAGTGAATTGCAAGAGGAATCTGAAGGAGATCTGATGACTAATCTCCTCAGTGAGGCTCGGGCTGGCACATCAGTGGAAGGAGTAGCAATGTCCCAGCAGCTATCTCCTACCCAAGTTCGAGAAATCCAAGCAGTGTTACAGGAGTTTGGGGATATGTTCACTGGGGTCTTCGGATGCACCCACATGGTGCAGCACAAGGTGGATACAGGACCCCAAAGGCCTATTATGCAGGCCCCTTATAGGGTGCCTGAGAGAGTCAAACAAACTCTGAGGGAGGAGAAACAGGAGATGTTGGAACAAGGAGTAATTAAAGAATCCAACAGTCCCTGGGCCTCCCCAGTGGTGCTGGTGCCAAAGATGGTTGGTGGAACCAAGTTCTTTGTGGACGACAGGAAATTAAAATAGTCGCACAGATTCAGATGCTTACACAATGCATAGGACAGATGAGGCTCTAGAGAAGCTGGTGTGGATAAGTATCTTACCACCACTGATCTTACCAATGGTTACTGGCAGGTGCTCTTGACTCCCAGTGCTAGAGAGAGGTCAGCCTTTATGACTCAGTTTGGCTTGTATGAGTTCACAAAGACGTCCTTTGGAATGAATAATGCCCCAGTGACTTTCCAGAGGCTGGTAGATCATATCCTAGCAGGAGCAGGAGGGTTTGCCCTTGCTACCTAGATGATATTGCCATCTACAGCCATTCCTGGCAAGAGCACCTTCAACATATCAGGGAGGTGTGGGGCAGAATACAGAGGGCAGGGTTGACCATTAAGCTGAGCAAATGTTAGGTGGGTAAAGCAGAGGTCCCTTACCTGGGACATAGATTGGGGAGTGGTAAGACCAGGCCAGAAACTGCCAAAGTGGAAGCCATTCAAGCATGGCCTGCACCTGTTACCAAAAAGCAGGTGAGGGCATTTTTAGGATCAGCAGGGTACTACAAAAAGTCTGCCCTAAGATATAGTACCATAGCTGCTCCCCTCACAGACCTGACAAGGAAAAAAAGGCCAGATATGGTAGTGTGGACCCCAACATGTGAGCAGGCATTCCAGAAGCTTAATGAAACTTTGGGGGACCCTCTGTGTTAGCCAGTCCAGATTACAGCAAATAATTTGTTGCGCAGGTGGATGCTTCAAACCATGGGGTGGGGCTGTACTTAGCCTGATTTCTTCAAAGGAAGAAGAGCACCCAGTGGTTTATCTCAATCATAGGCTTCAACACAGGGAGGAATGGCATGCAGCTGTAGAAAAGAAATGTCTAGCCATAGTGTGGGCACTGCAGAAACTTCAGCCTTATCTGTATGGAAGAAAATTCACTGTAGTTACAATCACAGTCCCCTAACATGGTTACACCGAGCCAGCAAGCAAAATACCAAGTTGTTAAGATGGAGCCTAGGGTTGCAAGCATATGATATGTCAGTGCAGCACTGCAGTGGGGTTTGTAATGCCAATACTGATGGGTGTCAAGACAGGGAATGGGGTAAGGTATATTCATATAGACCTAACTCCCTCAAGCAACATTTCTGATGGGTCACGTGAAAAACTAGCTTAAATTCTCTGTGGGGAAGTTATTTGATGATGTGTGAAGGCTGCCAGTCTAGCTAGACAGAATTTAGGTTGCAAGCCTAGCTAGCTAGAATTTTGTAAATAATTCTATGTCATTGTAAATATGAATATAATCTGCAGGCTTGTCTTCATAAATGTAAGAAGACTGTGTTAAATGTTGAACTTCAAAAATGTAACCACAGTGCACTCTGCTGGAAGAAAGCTGATGAGTCAAGCATTGTATAACTGTTTGATCTCAAAGCTCGGAGACATAATGTCTAGACTGAGGAATTCCTTCTATTGTTTTGAGACCAGAGTTAATTGCTAGATTTTACATACATAATGTATTTTATTGCTGTAGTTTCCTGGCCAGGTGCAAGATCAAAGAAATGTTAAAACTCTGAGTTTCTGTTAGCCTGGGAACCAGAGAAGAATGATGTAATCTAAAATGGGTCAGCAGTGATCTATTATTTTTAAGACTTTCTCAGAGAGAGAGAGAATCAGAGCATTTTGCATTTGTCTTCCGAACTGACCACTCACCAGTACTTGCTTTGCTCTGTCTGTATGTAAGTAGGATCTTAGACTTTAGTGTTTCTCTTAAGAAATAGATAGAAAATAGTAAGTTTAGACCAGCTGCTTTCTATATTTATGCCAGACTATTCTACAATATTATTTTAAGCATTTTCCTGTGATTTCTGAACTCTTGACTAGCACCATGCTGAATTGTGATTTGTCTTCTGTTTTGATTATTTATTATTAAATATTTTTTAAACTTTTCAATTGTGGGTGTTTTGTGTAGAGATAATTTAAGCTCTAGAGTACATTGCATGTATATAGTGATACTGTACAAACCCACTCCAAATAAGCCTTGCTGTTCGTCACACTTACTAATTGGATAATAATATTGCACAGTAATAACTGGCCACACTTTGGTAAGGGACTTTTTAGTAGATGATAAATAGGAGTTCTGGTGGCAGTGGATTACTACCTTATAGCCTGGACAGAAGGGGCACAGCTAGTGAACCTGTGTCAGCCTTCCCCAGGAGTGTCTGTGTGGTTGTATATAAATCATATAGGGTTAGACCTGTGCCAGCCTTCCCCCGGAGTGCCTGTGTGGTTGTATATAAATCATAGGGGGTTGGGAGGGTGACCTAATGGTTAAGATATTTGCCTTACAAACACAAGGTGCAGGGTTTGAGTCTCACAAGGGATAATTAGCTAGGCTTAAAATGTCTCACAAGGGCAGTTAGTCTAGTACTACTCTATCTATATCTCAAAGTGTGCATGTCTGTGTGTGTCAGATACTTGGGCAGGGATACAAAGCACTGGTTGGACAGAGGGAGTACTAGGAGGACTAGGCTTGGAACCCTGGCTAAGGACTCCACTCTATAGCTGTGCCAGTGGGGAGTCTAATTGGGGATCTGGCGAGGAAGGGAGAAACCAGCCCCAGGCTGACAGTAATCTCTGTGTGCTCTTAAGGGAAATTATACTTTACCATGTGTGTATTTGCTATCCCTGTCAATGTGGACACCCCCCACTGGTGCTAGTGGTGAGGATTGAGGCTCCTCGATCACTGGGCCAGTGCACGAGCATCACACTATGTAAAAAAATTCCCTATATCTATATTATGGAAGATAGTAAGATGTGTATGTGTATGTTTGTTGAATTGCATTACATCCTGCCACTGTCCATATGGGAAATGTGCACCACACCATGACAGAATTAGCAATCACATATAAAGTGGTTTAGAGATGGCTTGCAGAGGTTCATGGAAGGACTCTGCTTTATTATATGGGCATGCATATTTGACATGAGGACATCCTCCATTCTTCTGCAGCAAAGATGTAATGTGGCCAGAGGAAAATGGAGGATGGTTGATGCCTGGGTATATGTTAAAGGCCCACCAAGTGGTAGTGAAATGAAGTATATTCCAAAGATCATACAATGACCATAATATACCACCAACCATATACACACAGAGGTAGACTGGGCCTAATTTGAACCTTACACCTGTGTAGGTAGAAATGATTGCCATGCAATATCACAGTAGCAATAACACATATGTCTGAGTGTAACATTGTCACAATGCACTCTATGGAGTATGTATTTTATGCTGAGGAGAACATGTTGAGAGGACTGTAGGACATGGATGTGGAGTCACATCCATGTGTAATATTGTCTCAAAAGTGATTTTGTATGTATAGACATGTAAGTTGTCTGCTGTCAGATTAGAACCCCTACATATGTATGTAGAGTAGGTTGCAAAAGCAGTAGTTAATGTTACTGCCACAGCATAGGTGTTGTTTTGAATACTATCAGAGTGCATGTTATACAGTATGGCATCATCACTGTATGCTAGAAAGAGATGTTTGGAGTAGGGTTTGACATAGCTGTGGAGTCACATATCATTCTACAATTGTCATTATAGTGATTGTTACCCTCACGCAGTTGACTGCAGTGAGAATAAAACTCCTACCTAAATGCTTACAAAGTAACAGTATGCAAGCAACACACCACAAGTCTTACTTTTATACTGTTGGGCAACATTTTATAACTGATGACCTCAGCAGGGTCTGGTGAGAAGAAGGTGGTAATAGCAGTGCCCCACTTGCAGTTTTAAAATATTCTCTTGAATGTCAACCAACTGAACAAACATAAACCAATTGACCACAGTGAAATTAGAACCCCCTACCTTAGTACACTGAGTAAAGAAGTCCGTATTTATAGCAAGCACCACAGTACAAGTCTGATTTTTACAATGCTGCAAGACAATTTATAGTGGATGACATCATCAGTGGATGTTTGAGAGAAGATGTTAGGAGGACTGAATTAAATGGATGTGTAGTCATGTACAACTGTCAAAATATTGGTTCTGTATGGGTTGTACTGATCACTGAAGAATACACAGTTACACTCTTCTGACTAGGCACTCACACACAAGTTGACCACAGTGATACTAGAACCCTTACCTAACTAGGTGCATCAGCTACAGAACTCAGTACTTAACACAAGCGCCATAGCACAAGTCTGACTTTTACAATGCCACAGGACAATTTATAGTAGATGACATCATCACTGGATGTTTAAGAGAAGAAGTTATGAGGCCTGAGTTAAATGGATGCATAATCATGAACAGCTGTCAAAATATTGGTACTCCATGGGATTGTACTGATAACTGGAGAATATACTGTTATGCTTTTCTGACTAGATGCACACATACACATGTTTACCATAGTGAGATTAGTAGGTACACCAGCTACTGAACTCAGTGTGCAACATAAGAGCCATGGCACAAGTATGACTTTTAACTGATGTTGGACATTTTATAGTGGATGACATCATAATTTGATGTTTGAGAGAATATGTTGAGAAGCCTGCATAAAATGGATGGCTAGACATGTATGACTGTCAAGTTATTAAAGTTCTACATGTTACCAGATTGATGAGTGTGCAAAGTGCAGTACTTGCTGTTTTGTTTCCAATGTGGAGGTATACTTTAAGACACAGCTTTACAAACTATATGAAAACAGTTGTCGAGTACTGAAAATCTGAATGTGTATTGTCAGTATAAAGATGTACACAGTACATAATAAAGCATTTTTATTTTTGTAGTGTAGTTGATATAATTGGGA
Organism: Protopterus annectens; assembly: GCF_019279795.1. NCBI lineage: Eukaryota > Metazoa > Chordata > Ceratodontiformes > Protopteridae > Protopterus > Protopterus annectens. The sequence goes on along the minus strand of NC_056727.1, from coordinate 1,088,612,351 downwards.
ACAAGTACTGAGAGACAAAATTTCAAGTACATGAGCACAGGTAACACATGACTTCAGTGCAAATATGTGTTCTTTCTTTAAAAAGTGCCTTCCCTTTGGTTGTGTTTTTACATATACTTTTATGGGCTGAAGACTAACTGGGCAGCAAACATAAGTAATACATGCTAATGTGCAGCTGGATTGTGAGATGGATATTGATAGTTTGTGCATGTGAGATATGATACATATTTAAGGACTCGTACTCAAACTTAAGAAGTACTTATCCATACTGGCTATGGCAGTCACATCTAACAGATACTATGATGTACATAAATAGTTCATGTCAGAAATGTTGCATCACAAATTGTCTAACCTTTAAAAAGTATTTATACTACTTTCCCTATATGTGTAATGCTAAATGACGAAAAAATCTGGGCATCGATTTCATTGACAAAAATACAAGAGGTCTATTGGTTTGCCATCTGGGCAGCCATGGTGGTGCAGTGGTTGGTGTTGCTACCTCACAGCAAGAGGTTCTCTAGTTTGATCCTCGGCTGGGGTGCCTTCTGTGTGGAGTCTGCATGTCCTCCCTGTGGTCACGTGGGTTTCCTCTGGGTGCTCCAGTTTCCTCCCACATCCCAAAGACTTGCTGTAGGTGGATTGGATCCTCTAAATTGGCCCTAGGCATGAGTGTCTGCATGTGTGTGCCTTCTGTGGAAGGTTAGATGATGGGCTGGCAACACCTTAAATCTCCACTGCCACTCATGAGCAGAGAGGTGATCCGATGTAGTGATCCAAACCGGGAAAAGCTGAAAGAAGAAGAAGATTGGTTTGCTGTCTCTTGGCAAGCATGATAAGTGGAGAGACATGGCAGTCAGCACTTTGAATATTACTGAGTATAAGAAACAGACCTGCTGCCAATATGACTCAGTGGCAGCAGGTGTAAGTGCATTGAGATATTTCTTTTGAACCCAGATGATACAGGGTATAAATCTAATGCCTTTAATTATGTATTCATAATGTAATGAAATAATTATTTATTTTACTTTAACTGTTTGTTTTCTTAGCACAGCAGATTTAAGCAGCACTATGCAGAGTTAACCACACCATGCCATAGGACAAGAACAGTGCAATGCCAAACTCCATGCAAACACAAAAACAAACAGAGAAGGGCTTCATTAGAGGTTATTTCTGCCATGTGTAAGGTGTATGATTCTATTTTGTGACTAGATTGAAAGTGGTGAAGTGGAGGTAGCAGGGGGGGGGGAAAGCAATATAGGAATGTGCAGGACGGAGGTAGGAAACAGCCATAGCTAACCACTTCTTCAATAGTGTAAATAAAACATATGTATATGTGGAATGCCTTTTGCACTGGAGACAGCCTTGGCCAGATTATTCCAAGCTTCAGATTTATATTGAAACCTGGTATAATCCCTCTGCAGCAGCCTTCAGATGTGGTGCTTTACAAAGAGTCCAATAAAAATTCTGGACTCCTTGACACCCCACCCTTGAGCCCTAAATTTGGGACCTTCCCTTCTACCTCCAGACATGTCTGCTCAGGACAAACATTAACAGTTAAGAGTGTTTTCTTGCCAATTTGCGTTACATTATTTTAGAGAGGAAAGCAGTTTTTGATATAGGAAGATTAATTTGATAGTTGGCATTACTTTATAAGTTGGCTGCTGCTGAACCTGTTAGTTGATTTAAATTTGCAAATATGTATTTGGGACATACCTGTCAACTGTACAGTTTTTCACAGAATGTCCAGATTTTTGACTCATATTTTTGGTCTGTTTCTCATGAAATTGTGTTTTTTTGACAAATCATTGAGGGTTGAAAAGCAGCGATTCAATACCAAACTAGCAAAAAACAGAACTAGTAGAAAAACGCCACGGCAGACTAAACTAAGCACGGACCTTTATTGTAAGCGCTTTCGGTCAAGGTATTACCTCAACCTTCATCAGACAAAGACAATTTAAACAACCACCCAACTTTGCTTAAATACACAAAACTTAATTAATAAATCATTCCCTTAATTAATCGATTAATTATCTTAACATTTTAAAGCAGCAACACATTTGTAACTTTAATTATGGATATACATTAGTTCTATATTAAATAAAATAAATAATATAAATAATATAAATGGTATATCCATGTATGTGTGCAAGGTGTATGTGTATGTAATATACAAGCTAGCCTAAATATTTAAATATTAACATTTAAACTTTCCTTTGAAAGTATTATTACCTAAAGTAATTTATCTAAGGTCAAAATTACAATATCAGTGCACAGCACACCCTATGTTCTACAAATTTCTCCAACAATTCCAATTATTAAAAAATATCTTAATCCTAGACATGTTTGTAAATATATATATATATATATATATATATATATATATATATATATATATACACATATATATATATGTGTATAAAGCTAAATTTCATAGAAATAAATAAATAAATTATATTATAAATTTATGTGTTAACATCCAAATCCTCTCCTATCTACATTATGTTATATAAAAACATTTTATGTATACACAAAATTGAAATTAAAATTAAAACTTAATACATAAAAAGGTATACAAAATGCTTAAATATTATAAAAGAAAAACTTATACAAAATTTATAAACAGTACAATACGATACACAGCAACCAATACCCCCATTATCTCCTTAATGCCTTCAATTTTAAAATACATTTGATAGATGCATACTCATTTAAACCTGGGGGAATTTGGGCTAATGTTCTAATTTGCCACAACAATTCTTGTTCTTCAAGCCATAATTGCCATGGGCCCCCCCTAACATCAATCTTAACTTGTTGAATGACAGTAAATACAAAGTGGTGCGTAGGATGTTCACCTATGTGCCTAGCTAGTGCATTATTTAGATCCTTCTTCCCTATAGCATAAAGATGTTCATACACTCTCTTCTTAAATGCACGCTCAGTTTTACCTATGTAGAATGATAAACATTCTACACAAAGAGCCACATAGACCACATTTTACTCTCACAGTTAAACTTACCATTGATTTTATATTTATTCCCATTAATATGTACTTCTTTTCCTGGAAGAATGTGTTTACATTGTGGACACATTCCACATTTAGCCATGCCAATTTTGGAGGTTGAAGATTTATTACTGGATTTTTCCACTAGTTGTTTTAAGTTGACCCCCCTCCTATAGACAAATTTTGGCTTAGTACCTAATGTTTTAGTTAACAAATTGTCTTCTAGTATGATGTTCCAGTTTTTATTGATAATACTTCTTATTATATTAAAATCAATGGAATATGTAAAAATGAAATTAATTTGAGGTGTAATCTCAGTTGATGGTTTTAATACGTTGTGCATGGTCCCCCCTCCTAAAAGTGGCTTAAAATAGCCACCTTCTCTTTTAAGCACAACCTCATTCCTTATTTCATCAACAAGGGCTTTTGGATATCCTCGGATGGTAAACTTCAAGCTCAAAGTATCACATTCATTTACAAAATCTTGATAATCAGATGTCATTCTTGCTGCCCTCACGAATTGTCCCTTCATCACACTTCTTTTTTGGTGGAATGGATGTCCACTTGAGAAGTGGAGAAGGGAATTCGAATGTCGGTTTTCTATAAATTTCAGATTTAAATCTGTTGTTTGCACTGTTCTTACTAAGTTTAACATCCAAAAAATTGATTTTGTTTTCTCCTATGGTGTAAGTAAATTGGAGAAAACTTGTCATGTTTAAGATGGTTTCTATGAACTGGGGGATCAGTTCCAATGGACCCTTCCAAAGAAAGAACATGTCATCCTGGTATCTATTATACCAGGTAACATTTTCTTGATATAACACATTTTGGAACAAATAATTACGCTCCCAGTATGCTAGAACACTGTTTGAAAAACTGCATCCACAAGGGGACCCCATGGCTATCCCAGTCTTTTGTAGATAAAACTGTCCCTTAAATGTCACAAAGTTGTTTAATAGGACGATCTCAAGTAGTGTTTCAACTAAATTCATTTGATCATTAGGTGCTTTTTTACTCAGCATGAACTCCCTTGTCCATTCAATCCCTAGTTGTTGTGGGATAACGGTGTACAAATCCTTAATGTCAACTACTAAAAATTTGAAGTCTGAATTATACACCAATTTATCAATACACTGTAAGAAGGCCCAAGAGTCTTTGCAGATTTGAGACTCACTTTTTAATAAAGGTTTAAGAATGCTATCCACCAGTTTGGCACATGCGTACGTAATCGAACCCCTTCCGTCAACAATGGGCCTGAAAGGGGGATTAATCAAGTTTTTATGAATTTTAGGCGTGCCAAACATGGTGGGGATCTTAGGTGCTAACATATCCAAATACTGTAACATTTCAGAGTCTATAGTCCCTTGGATAAAAAGGTCCTCCAAAGTACCTTTGATCTTTTTATAAGCCATATTAATCTCATTAAGGCTAGATTTTGAATAACTATCAGATTCCAAATGTTCTAGTACCTTTCCATTATAAAAGTATTCATCCATGAAGACTAATCCACCCCCCTTATCAGGTGCCATGACCCTTATGTTACATTCATTGAGAAGGGAAATAAATGCTAGCTCTTCTCTAGAAATGTTAACTTTGCTGTTTTTGGGAATACTATGGCAGGAAAGCAATGTTCTTAAATCAATCTCACAAACCTTTTCAAAAATGCTTAAGGTGTTATGCAATGGGGGATTAAAAACGCTATAAACTCTGTGAGAATTCAAGAGGGAAGGCGTATTACCAAATCTAAATGCCAAGTTCAATTTACGCACATATAATTTCAAATCTACAATTGTGTTAACAACATTACATTTTCTGTCTGGAACAAATGTAAGACCTTTAGAGAAAAAATCAATGAGATTTTGTTCAATTGATGATAGGACCAAGTCTCAACCACTGTTTTCTCAGGAAGAGGAAAATATTGTAAATAACGCCAACAACTCCAATGGTCAGCGTATGGCACACGCTTCTCATCACGAGGAGGATAACCCTAGTGATACTTTTAGTGGCAACAGTTCTCCTTTGGACTTAACAATGTTGGTCAATATGCTTTTGACCAAGGTTGACAAACTTACGCAACAAGTGAACGAATGCGTAACTAGGAATCAATCTCCTGTTCCGTTGATGGTACCTGGGAGCAGTTTAGGTGCTACGCTCAATAGCACATCAACGGCATCCATTCCGCCAGCACAAAGGGTTACAGAAAACCATGCGAATGAAGTACAAGCAACCGTAAATTCAAGTAATCCAATTTCTAATGTCTTTCGAGATAACACAGCGAACATTGTGAGAAACAATTCAAATTCAGTTCCGAACGTGACGAGTGATTCTGCCTTAATACCGTCAGTAGTGAACTTTCTGGCTAAGAGGGATTTTTTCACCGGCTCACATATTAACAACAACAACAGCCCGGGGAATAACCAAGCCACATCGGTGAGTCCAAATTCCGCTACTATATTTCTGGATAAACTCAATATGTTTGATAGTAAACTTTACCGCTGTAGGAAGCTGCAGCTAGAGGTGTTGTACCTCAAAGAATGCATAAGTTTAAAGATTGTTCCTAAAGGGTTACGCCAATGGCGTTACCCTGCGGGCCTGATAAACAATTCAGTGTTTCATCAGGAACTTTTAGTCCTGTTTGATAAACAGGCTACAGAATTTTTGAACTCCCTTATCAATTTCTATAATGTTGAAGTGGACATGCTGTTGCAAGAGTTAACTGAGTTGGAATCATTCTTACAAAACCACTCTGAGTTTATCAGATACAGATATCATTACACCAGAATTTTGTCAAGCATTGAAGCATCAATTAATAAATTAGTCACTAATAAACAACGGAAAATTGATAGAGATATTAAAGACTATAACAATCATAAGGCGTACCCCCCTCCCCCTTTAGGACAATCCAGGTTGGGTGAGGTAGGGGCGAATGTTAACACAGACTCTTTACCACATCCGATCCAGCATGTTCCCAATGAGGTTGACACGGAACCTATTAGGAGGAGCGAGCGTATTAGGAACCAAGGCACCCATATAAACAATAACAATGGAAATTTTAATAATCATAACCAGAGTGATGTGGGAAATAATCTTAACGACAACAACCAGGGTTTTCACAGGATGAGAGACAATTCACCTCCTGGCACGAGCAACAACAACAATTCCACAACCAATTACAGGGGGAGATCGCAGAGAAAGAAGAAGGGGAACCAACGGAGGAGATAGATAACAGTGAAACAATTGGTCCCACTATTCTCACTAGTCAAAGAGGGGATTTTAAAATCTACAATTATACTGTTATTACAATTGAACAAAATCTCATTGATTTTTTTCTCTAAAGGTCTTACATTTGTTCCAGACAGAAAATGTAATGTTGTTAACACAATTGTAGATTTGAAATTATATGTGCGTAAATTGAACTTGGCATTTAGATTTGGTAATACGCCTTCCCTCTTGAATTCTCACAGAGTTTCTAGCATTTTTAATCCCCCATTGCATAACACCTTAAGCATTTTTGAAAAGGTTTGTGAGATTGATTTAAGAGCCCTGCTTTCTTGCCATAGTCTTCCCAAAAACAGTAAAGTTAACATTTCTACAGAAGAGCTAGCATTTATTTCCCTTCTCAATGAATGTAACATAAGGGTCATGGCACCTGATAAGGGGGGGCGGATTAGTTTTTATGGATGAATACTTTTATAATGGAAAGGTATTGGAACATTTGGAATCTGATAGTTATTCAAAATCTAGTCTTAATGAGATTAATATGGCCTATAAAAAGATCAAAGGTGTTTTGGAGGACCTTTTTATCCAAGGGACCATAGATTCTGAAATGTTACAGTATTTGGATATGTTAGCACCTAAGATCCCCACTATGTTTGGCACGCCTAAAATTCATAAAAACTTGGTTAATCCCCCTTTCAGGCCCATTGTAGATGGAAGGGGTTCGATTACGTATGCATGTGCCAAACTGGTGGATAGTATTCTTAAACCATTATTAAAAAGTGAGTCTCAAATCTGCAAAGACTCTTGGGCCTTCTTACAGTGTATTGATAAATTGGTGTATAATTCGGACTTCAAATTTTTAGTAGTTGACATTAAGGATTTGTACACCGTTATCCCACAACAACTAGGGATTGAATGGACAAGGGAGTTCATGCTGAGTAAAAAAGCACCTAATGATCAAATGAATTTAGTTGAAACTCTACTTGAGATCATCCTATTAAACAACTTTGTGACATTTAAGGGACAGTTTTATCTACAAAAGACTGGGATAGCCATGGGGTCCCCTTGTGGATGCAGTTTTTCAAACAGTGTTCTAGCATACTGGGAGCGTAATTATTTGTTCCAAAATGTGTTATATCAAGAAAATGTTACCTGGTATAATAGATACCAGGATGACATGTTCTTTCTTTGGAAGGGTCCATTGGAACTGATCCCCCAGTTCATAGAAACCATCTCAAACATGACAAGTTTTCTCCAATTTACTTACACCATAGGAGAAAACAAAATCAATTTTTTGGATGTTAAACTTAGTAAGAACAGTGCAAACAACAGATTTAAATCTGAAATTTATAGAAAACCGACACATTCGAATTCCCTTCTCCACTTCTCAAGTGGACATCCATTCCACCAAAAAAGAAGTGTGATGAAGGGACAATTCGTGAGGGCAGCAAGAATGACATCTGATTATCAAGATTTTGTAAATGAATGTGATACTTTGAGCTTGAAGTTTACCATCCGAGGATATCCAAAAGCCCTTGTTGATGAAATAAGGAATGAGGTTGTGCTTAAAAGAGAAGGTGGCTATTTTAAGCCACTTTTAGGAGGGGGGACCATGCACAACGTATTAAAACCATCAACTGAGATTACACCTCAAATTAATTTCATTTTTACATATTCCATTGATTTTAATATAATAAGAAGTATTATCAATAAAAACTGGAACATCATACTAGAAGACAATTTGTTAACTAAAACATTAGGTACTAAGCCAAAATTTGTCTATAGGAGGGGGGTCAACTTAAAACAACTAGTGGAAAAATCCAGTAATAAATCTTCAACCTCCAAAATTGGCATGGCTAAATGTGGAATGTGTCCACAATGTAAACACATTCTTCCAGGAAAAGAAGTACATATTAATGGGAATAAATATAAAATCAATGGTAAGTTTAACTGTGAGAGTAAAAATGTGGTCTATGTGGCTCTTTGTGTAGAATGTTTATCATTCTACATAGGTAAAACTGAGCGTGCATTTAAGAAGAGAGTGTATGAACATCTTTATGCTATAGGGAAGAAGGATCTAAATAATGCACTAGCTAGGCACATAGGTGAATATCCTACGCACCACTTTGTATTTACTGTCATTCAACAAGTTAAGATTGATATTAGGGGGGGCCCATGGCAATTATGGCTTGAAGAACAAGAATTGTTGTGGCAAATTAGAACATTAGCCCAAATTCCCCCAGGTTTAAATGAGTATGCATCTATCAAATGTATTTTAAAATTGAAGGCATTAAGGAGATAATGGGGGTATTGGTTGCTGTGTATTGTATTGTACTGCTTATAAATTCTGTACAAGGTTTTCTTTTATAATATTTAAGCATTTTGTATACCTTTTTATGTACTAAGTTTTAATTTCAACTTTGTGTATACATAAAATGTTTTTATAAAACATAATGTAGATAGGAGAGGATTTGGAGGTTAACATATAAATTTATAATATAAATTATTTATTTATTTTTATGAAATTTAGCTTTATACACATATATATATATATATATATATATATATATATATATATATATATATATATATATATAGATATTTTTTTTTTTTTTTACAGACATGTCTAGGATTAAGATATTTTTTAATAATTGGAATTGTTGGAGAAATTTGTAGTACATAGTGTGTGCTGTGCACTGATATTGTAATTTTGACCTTAGATAAATTACTTTAGGTAATAATACTTTCAAAGGAAAGTTTAAATGTTAATATTTATTTAGGCTAGCTTGTATATTATATACACATACACCTTGCACACCTACATGGATATACCATTTATATTATTTATATTATTTATTTTATTTAATATAGAACTAATGTATATCCATAGTTAAAGTTACAAATGTGTTGCTGCTTTAAATGTTAAGACAATTTAAAATGTTAAGACAATTAATTGATTAATTAAGGGAATGATTTATTAATTAAGTTTTGTGTATTTAAGCAAAATTGGGTGGTTGTTTAAATTGTCTTTGTCTGATGAAGGTTGAGGTAATACCTTGACCGAAAGCGCTTACAATAAAGGTCCGTGCTTAGTTTAGTCTGCCGTGGCGTTTTTCTACTAGTTCTGTTCATTGAGGGTTGAAGTCAGAAAATAATGACAGACATTTGAGTTTTAGATTTTATACCCTTCAGAAAATTCATGCTAATGCAAAACCTGTTATTCTATCTGCTTTCTAGGTTTGTAAGAACAATATATAAAAGTGCTCCTATTTTTGGGCCTTCCCTACATTATTTATGACTTTCTCCAGATTTTTTGTTCTAATATATTGAGAGGTATGATTGGGGGTATATATTTTATGACCTGACACATTTTTGGGTGGCTTTACACACTGAGAAAATTAATTTGTACAATATGAGATTCAAACATATGTAAAATAGTCAAAACATATTCTTTCACATAAGTGATTTTTCATCCTTTCCAGACAGCTCATTAATTATATATAAATACACATACCAGAGTGAGGGGTTAACCATAGATGTGTGTGACCTGACAAGGTCTGGTTTATAAATTCATATGTGGATGAGTATCACTGAACTCTAAAGTCCATCAAAGGCCAAAAAAGATAATATAATTACAGAAACATAACCAGTATACCCTCAGTCACACATATAATTCATATGAGCTACAGTGCTATACATTCTTATTGTTATTTGTAATTATGTTTACATTGTTTTATTTTTTATAAAAGTGAGTGGACAAGCATTACTCTGCCTCTGTAATTGTATAACTGAACAATCATAATTATACTGGTACCCATAGTTACACATGTGATATATCTCTGATATCCTGTGCATGCTCAATGCACATGAATAGATATTTATTTGTATGTGTAAGTATATTTTATTCTGTTAATTTCTATATAAAGTAAAGTGAAACATTAGTAAGAAAATGTTGGTCTTAGCTAGATTAGAACACAGGCTCACCTATACTATAACCCTTAATTTACAACTGCTACCAGAGGAACAACAATGAAGTAACTGTGTATTTTCAAATTCATTACTCTATATGTGCGCTGATTGTCGCACAATGCTTCTCAACAGTTTGCACTGTGGCAAACCGTACAGGATACAATGCATCCATTTCAACATTGTTTACTCTCTGCTTCCAGTCTGCAGGTATTCTAGACCTGAAGGTGTTGAGGAAGGTTGCTGACTGTTGTGTAATGCCACTTAATGGTTTGTGCAATGGTAAGCAAAAAAAAAAAAAAAAAATACATCCATTTTCAAATTGACTACTGTCTGCTGGTGTTCTGTCTGCATCATGTGTGGGTCATTAGGCCAACTTTGTGAGAAGTTAACTGCTGTGCAGTCATGACAGGCAAAGTTCACTTTGTTTTATCCTTGTAAGCAGGGCTTATTATATTTTATCTTTAAAAGACAAATGTTGTACTTGAACAGTGATCTACAGATAGTATATACTGTGCCGTTCATCATGTTTAGCAGGTGTACTATACGCACACTTGATGCACACTTGATGTACTATACGCACACTTGATGTAGTCTTTATCATAGAAGTACATTACATGAAATTTATTTGATTTATCCATTTTAACATGTTTTCGCTAAGCTAAGCTGCACACCACACAAATAGTAATATAAAAAAAAATTAAACATTACAAAATAAATGTTAGTACACGTTAAAGATTTTTACACTTGTCTGGATTTGAATTGTTACACCAATGAACCTACCGGACACAATAAGGGTGTCTTATCCCTCTTTACCTTAGGAAGAGCTTTGCAATAAGCATGCAATTCATTGTGCATACAGACAAGTCCATTTCATCCACAGTATTAACAAGCCATATAACACTTGTACACTCTCAGTTGTCTGTACATGTGTTAATTACAGATTTAGTGCAATGACTGATCATGCAACCATTTATAAGTATTGTTTGCAGCAATGCAGATCTGTCTTTTCTTTGAATGGTGTTCATTCTTCTCTTATCTGAGGAGTAATTTCAGACATGCAGTCTGTAAGGTATTTTGTATGATTGTCCTTAGAATATATGAGAAGATTAAATTTCAATAATTTATGTTTTTCAAAAAAGGCACAGGAGTTTGGATATTATTGAACAGAAACTGAGCCATGTGTGCTGCTTACTTACATTTAAAACCTTGATAGAATTACTTCTACACTTTGAAGTGCAACCTGGGTGACACACCCACTGCAAGTAAGGGGGACTAAATTGCTGTTGTGTTTTCCTTTGTTTTCCTTCTCTCTACCTCTAATCATTCACATTCACAATCCATTAGCAACTAATACTGTGGGAGTTTGTGCACTATGTCACTATGTTTACACCTGCTACATGGAGCCAGGATTTTGGGATTCAGCAATTCTAATGAGTTCACACCTCATTTGCATCTTCACAGTGCTCATCAGCCTGAATCTACACGACAAAAAGGTAACCATGTAGCTAGGGAACCTGTAGGTTAGAAGAGTTGTGAATGTGGACAACACAGAAGATTATTAGTTTGGATTTATCTGCACAAAAGACTGCTGACAAGGTATCATTTAATTTTTCAATTACATACTAGAGTTGTTGACATCTTAGTAGGAAATAAATAAATAAATATATATATATATATATATATATATATATATATATATATATACCCGAAACAGCAAAACATTGAGACAAGGTTGCAGAAAAGTTAATTTTACGAACACCTGGATCACCATAATTTAACACCAGGAAATTAACTATTTGGCCACCAATGCTTTAAAATGAAACTGAAGCAAGTCTAACCCACCCAAGTGGGGGCTTCAACCCCCATGCCCCCTAACTAAATATACCAACTCTGAGATCACACTATAGTGGAGAAAAGGGCAGTGTTCACCATGGTGATCAAGTGGTTAGTTTTCCAGTGTTAAATTACAGTGATCTGGGTGTTCATAAAATTAACTTTTTGGCAACCTTGCCTCAGTGTTTGTCATTCGATTAGATGGCTGCTTGAGAATTATAAGTAACTCTATATATATTTTTTATTTTTATTTGCAGTTTGTTTTCCAGGATAGTCTATTGGGCTACAAGGAGCCCATTTTCAATGGAGTCCTGGGGGGAAAAGCTCCAGAGAAGTACAAATACATAATACAGAAAGAGCACAACTCCATAATATGCATTTCAATTAAATGTTAAATACATATTTTGTATGGTACAAACCCATATTGTACATTTCAAATAGATGTTACATAATGCAAAAATAAAAAAATGATTTTCATTAGGAAAATTACATCAGATTAATTCAGTAAGTAGTTGATTGGATTGGGACCCAGTTTATGTTCATGTCCCCCAGGATTATGGTTTCATGAGTAATATTGGTCGAGACCCAGAAGAGAATATGAAGGGATGAGATATTGTCACCAGGGGGAATATAGAGGGGAGAACAAATATGAGTTTATGCTTGTTTAGGTGGAGTAGGGCTGGTATTATTTCTGCCTTGCCAAATTTAGGAAAGGGTTTAGTATAGGGAGTGGCTAAGAGGGATGCCAAGTAAAGGACTGCTACACCACCTTCCTTTTTTGTGTTCTGTCATTCCTAAACATGTGGTAGTTGGGATGAGTTATTTCAGAATCTTGCATGTGGGGCTTAAGCCAGGTTTCTGAGAGGGAGAGAATATTGGGCTGGTTATGTAGAAGCCAGGCATGAAGGTTTGGAATTTTGTTACATAGGCTCTGAGCATTTAGAGGTGAGAAGTGGAGGGGTTTGCCTGTTGCTTGGGGGGTTTGCATTAGTAGGTTAGGTGATATAATTTTGGTAAATTAAGGTAATTAGAAGTATTATTTGAGTAAGTAGGGACAGAGATTTGAGGGTCATGATGTTGGTTATTATAGTAGAAATAGGGGGTGAGTTAAGTTTTGAAGTTAGTTTGAATAAGAGATTATGGTTTAGGTTAATTGTTTAGTAGTTTATCAGGATAAGTTGTGTTTAGCAGTAAACTCTGAAAGGTAGGCTTACTATAATGGGTGAACTGTGGAAGGAGATTTTTGGGGGTATGATGGGTGGTTTAGATTGGATGGTGGAAGTGGTGGGAGTGGCTAGCTAAGTATAAGTGTAAGGGTATTGTAGTGGGTGGGATTTGAGGGTAGGGTAGAGGAGTAGAGTGAGCCCGTAGGGTGAACGGAATGGGTAGAGCCAAGGAAGGGAAAAATCAAGGTCAAAAGTGAAAAACAATCAGTGGAGTCTAAGGTAAGTTCAGATAAAAGTATGCAAGGGTTAAGGGATATTCTTGCAGTGGTATAGGGTAATGATTAGAGTGGTTCAGGGAGGTAAAAGATGGCACCACAGGAAGGAAGACAAAGTTAAGGAGTCTGGGGAGGGGTTGGAAAGTGAAAGAAACAGATAAAGCAGCTATTAACAAACACACAGTTAACTATGCCCTGTAAGCAGAGCAGAAAACAAACATTCTTAAAAACTGTAATTAGGCACTAGGAGTAAATGCAATAGCTTGTACAGATAAAGCAACTTTTAACAAACAAAGTTAATGGAGCCCTATATGCAGAGCAGAAGACAAGTCTGCTTAACTGTAATGTAGTACTAGAAGTAAAATGCAGTAGCTTGTACAGATAAAGCAACTTTTAGCGAGCACAGTTAGCTCTGCACTGACAGACAGTGTTTAGTAGCAATGTAAATAGTAATAAATTATATGGTATTTCTTACACAGTACCTTCTAAAGCCAGGAAAACACAGGCAGAGGAGAGTAGAAGCATCCATGTGGACTGCACAGAAAGCTAGAAGAATTTTAAAGATGGTGCCACAGGAAGGAAGGCAAAGCTAAAGAGTCTGGGGGAGGGGTTGGAAAGAAAAGGAAGTGAAAGAAACTGGGAGAGGGGTTGGAATAGAGACTGGAGATGGATATCACAGTGGCCTAGTTGGATGGAACCAGTACTGACAGGGTCAGGTCAGCATTGTGAAACAGCACTGAAACAATTAGAAAGGAAGCAACTGTGAAAATCAGAGCTGAAGAGGGAATGAGAGCAAGCCAGAGATGGAAATGTTGCAGATATAAGTTTAAAAACAGGAGACAAAGGGAGCAGAAGATGTATTGGGGTTAAACAACACTCTACAGTGTGGCTGGCAAAATTAAACCTACATATACTGGAATTATTGACAGTTAAAACAACATTAAACTAAAAGCTATTGGTACTATTAGTTAAAACAGCAAGGAATGCGGTAGACTGCTGGCATTGTGTTGCCGCCTGGTGGCCAAAGTAAGTTACTACAGCCAAAAAAACTAACCTGTGTGTATGCTCATCTGCCCTGTAGTAATACTTTAAATAATGAGCAGTTTACTTTGTTAAAAGCAGTTATACATTAGCAAATGCAACTTTTATATTTATGGATTTCTTAGAAGTTTACTAATGTCATAGGCATTTTTGACAGGGCATTTTACTTTTTCATCATAAGTGTTATTGCTACAGCTGTTTCTCTTACACCCTTCTCTGTTATTTCAGTGAAATGTAAATATCCTATATTGTCAATGACACAGGGGTGTTAGCTTTCTAGGATGGCCCATAGATGCCTCTAGGGGAATGCTGGACAGAGACAGAGGTGGTAAATGTGTACACATTTTGTGAGACTTTGTTGGAAAGCATTTAAAACAATTGACTGATGTGTTATTCCTTGTTTGGTAAAAGCTGTCACTTGCCTGTTGTTTTAGGGGGTGGGGGACTCATTCCATTTATGTGTTTCCACAACCAAAAACTATTTTAGAGAGGTTTGCTTTTTCTTAGTCCTTGTTTTAGATCAAACCTTGGTTTGGGTGTCACTGTGGTATGTTACAACCACATAACCTTTTATATTTTAAAGTTTTGTGTTTCTCCAGTAGGTTGTTGTTGTGTCTTTCGGCTCTTCCCTGTTAGGGGTCGCCACAGCGGACCTCCGGTCCACTAATGATTGGCAGTAGATTTTTACGTTCCGAGTTGCCAGCCCTGATGCACAACCTTCAATTTCTTGTATTTTAAAGCTAAGAAACCTTCAGAGATGACTAACATGATGAATTGTAGGACAAACTAGCTATGTCAAATATATAACAGTTGTCTCAGTACAAGCTAATACGTACAAACTTTTAACAGCAGTCAATTTAGTAATGCATAATATAAATGGGGGTGCCATGCCATGATGTATAGACAGGAATGTTGTTTGTACTTCCATGTATCCATACATAATTGTCACCCCAATATGTATATATATTTTTATTCTAATGTTTAACTGTAGGATGTCATGCCATGCTGCATAAGACAGAAAAGTGTTCTGAACATTTTTATGCATTATTATTTTTATGCATTAGTACATTTTACTACTTCTTTATACTTCATTCTGTTATATGCATTTTAAGCACATTTATATTTTTAAATATTTTCAAACATTTTTAATAACATTTTTAAAAGGTCCTCAAATATTTTTTAAATATTTTTAATAACTGTATGTTTACATATTATGAGTATGACTTACTATGCCACAATACGGGACAAGACAGTGTGCATACTTACTTGCCTTTTAATAAGTCCAGTGGGTGTTTTGAAAGAAACTCTTAAAGGAAGTAATTACTTATTGAGTGGACCCTCATAGCATCATCAGTGTGTTGGGAATAGCCCTCACCCATTGGCTGACTAACCATATGTTTGCACCATGGACTACATTTAAATGCCATGGTTTTAGTGAATGTCTTTACCTGAAGAAGTCTCACCACCAGGTGAAACGAAAAGTACTTTGTGTTCACAGTTGTTTTATATACATTCTGTATTTTTTTATTATTTTTGCATGTGCTATATTAAAGAAAAGGAACTACAGTACTTCGAGTGGACTTACCTTCTTCCGCAAGTGTCTTGGATTGTTGTTTGGTCTCCTACTTTTCCT
This sequence comes from Protopterus annectens, assembly GCF_019279795.1. NCBI lineage: Eukaryota > Metazoa > Chordata > Ceratodontiformes > Protopteridae > Protopterus > Protopterus annectens. The sequence goes on along the minus strand of NC_056727.1, from coordinate 1,088,596,214 downwards.
GGTTTTATGTCCAGCTTTCTGACAGTGAAAGATATTGGCATCTAGACAGTGAGTATGTACAACTGCTGACATGGGTGTAGCTGAGAAGCAGTGTGGTTGGCACTGCAGTTGTTGGAACATGGCCCTGTCGACCACTGTACTGTACCTAGGCCACTGAGACACAACCATCCAGGCTCACATGTTGACCACTTCCAGGCGATATTAAACATACAACAAACTTACCACACTGACCCCTGCATATTGTACACATGCAACAGTGTAGATTGGGACAGTTGTGGCAATCTGTGCTCCAGTGATATTGCTCCTCAAACTTACATGTTGCTGCATTTCTACATGGGATTGAGGGGGGGGGGGTGCACACCTGAAGACTTTAAACATTTGCAATGACTGTAATGATATTTCAGTTATTCTGTTGGCTTTCATTTCATATTGTATTGTGACCTATCTTGCAGAAAGGAGGCATATCAATAGAGTACACATGTTAGATCTTAATAGCATAAATTTCAGCTTCAGACTTCTTACCCTTCAGAAATAAAATGCAACTGCCAAACCTGTTGTAGTATGTCTGTGTAGGTCTGGTGGGGGGCTGTTCACCATTGCCATCATTTTGGGGCCTTAGCCTGGCCTTTCTTTATGGTCATCTACACCTGTCCTGCTGGGTGAGGCTGGTGGTGGGTATGTGACCCTCATTATTATCCATGTGTGTGACCTATTGACATCTACAGTTATTTGGGCCATCACATGTACTGCAGTGGGAGTTGTCACCTTGTGTAATACTGCCTAGTATGTTGACACCAGTATTTGTTATGAATGTCCTGCTGTCCCATATAGCTGTCAGCTGCCTGCTGCTATCCCATTCAGTCACCCAATTCCATTGCATTCTTGCATCCATATCATACATACAGCTATGAGAACATACTACTCCATTCAGTAATTGATAGGAAAGGTGACTTTCCTTGTTGCTGGGCCAGTACTGAGGATGGTGCGGGAGGGCTGACTATGTTGGATGCACATAGTACACTCCCTATACATGGTAAAGCACAGGTAGTGTCATATTTAGCATACCTTTTACTTTATGTGCAAGTTAGAGAGAGGTATCAGTCTCTGGGTCCCTACAGTGTCAGTGTGTGTGCTATGCATTGCCTCTTTACCACAGGCATGGGCATACTGGGCCTGCCTCCTTCTACCTACAGGGATAGGCTCAGGATGTTCCTCCTCCGAGTTCCAATGTGCCTGTGCTGGCCTTGGCAATGGTGGGGGGCTGTGTGCCCCCCCCATGCTGTTCCCACTGCAGCTGTTTCTGCAGGATCATATTGTGCAGCATGACACATACTATGAACATTGGTGTACATGTAGCTGGAGAGTACTGCAAGGCCCCACCGGATATGTCAAGGAAGTGGAACCGTGACTTGAGCATCCCAAACACATGCTTTACAATGATCCTGGTTTGTGCATGTGCCTCATTATGGTGTTTTTGTTTGGGTGTGTGTGCATTTCTGATGGGTGTCATCAGCCACGGCTCCAGTGCATAGCCAGCATCCCCCACTAGATAGCCATATGGGATGTCCCCCCTGGCAATTCCCTGATACAGCTGTGAACAATGCCAGATGTGGGACTCATGATAGTTTCCAGGGCTGCCAGCACACACATTCATGATAATGCCCTCGGCATCACACACAACCTGACAGTTGATGGAGGGGAAGCCTTTGTGATTTATGTAGACCCTACCCCACTTGCCAGGTGGTGCTTTGATGTGAATGAGCATGCAGTCTATAGCATCAGCTACCTCAGGGTATTCTGCTATATGGTGGAAGAGACGCATACGTCTGGTCAACGCCTCATGGCTGATGGAAATAATATGTGCTCATTGGCATGTGGTGTCATGGCATCCAGAAAGTGGTGGAGTACCCTGGAAGCTGATGCCTGTGAGACCCCATAATATCCTCAGTTAGTCTTTGGAAGGTACCTGTGGCTAGTATTCGTAAGCCTACACATACCTTGGTATCCACTGGGATGGGTTCCCCTCTGTTAGTTCTGTGTGTGAAGTGTGGCCGGCACAGCACAATGATTTGCTGTAGAATGCACCTGTCCACCCTATAGTGCTCCACTATGTCCAGCTCATGTAGGCCCTGGTAGGTTACCCTGTGTCTGTACACTCTTCTCCTACTCCTCACTGTGGATCAGTTGTTAGCATTCTCCTCCTCACCACCTGCAGTCTCTGGCAGATATTGGTGGAGTAAAGCAGCAACAGCCTCTAACAGTTTTAGTTAGTTTTGCCAGTTAAAAATCCCTTATATGTGTACACCAATGGTGTAGAGTTTGTGGGGAAAAAACAGTCTGAAGGGTGTTTGCATAGTTTATAGTAGCATGCTGGGCTGCTGCATGTTTAATTGACTGATTCTAATATATTCCAAATGCCAGCTATGCTAGTTCTCCTTGATTGCCTTCCTACTGCTGTTTCCCCTTCCCAGTTCCTCCCTATTTAAGCCCTGAGGCATGCCGCACACACCCAGTTCTCAAATGTAAACAGTGCTGCCATTTCCTCTTTTTTTTTTTTGTTATGTTTAAAACTCAGTGCGAGGTGCACAAACCCTTTTAGGCTATGTACACAGTGCTCAGGCACATCTGACACACCCCCTTCCTTAGCTGTGCTTAGCTATGGGCAAACATGGGCCATAGAGCTCTGATGAGCTTACAGCAAGCATGACACACCCCCTTATGAAGTCATTCAGCTCTTAGACTTGCAGTGTTGTATTGCCGCACCTATACGGTTAGGTACAAGCTGACACTTTGAAGAAATATGTGATTCAATAGAACTCCCCTCATTTGCATACCCCAGTGTGTAGGTCATTAGTTACTGCACTAAAACAGACCCTTTCCCCTTGGCAACCAGTTTACCCTGGTATGGTTTACATACTGCATGCCATTGACTGTAATGGCAAAATGCAGAATTAACTTATAATTGAGTTTTCACATTTTTATTTTTTATTTTTGGCACTATCCCGTTTGCTTACTGCTGCCCCATGCTTAAACAGTCGAGATCAGCAAAAAAATAAAAGTTTAATTTTCATAATAATTAATCAATTTTTCATGCCAATGGCCTTATGTTTGGCCATTGGCATGTCTAATATACATAATACATGCTTTTTCATGAGCTGTCATGAATCCGTTTTATTAGTTTCAGAAATGTACTCAGTTATTTTCTGAATACATTTCTGCACTGACACTATTCTAGCATGGAGACCTGGCAGCTTGGTGAATTTCTAAATCACCTCATTTACATGGCTTTAAACAGCAAATGAGGTGATTTGCATGCCGCATGGTTTTCCGTGCAGGGCTGCTCATGCATGTGAAAATGGCACTATCCTGAATCATTTGGTGGCCATTTTCCATGCAGGAACTCTTACACTGTTCCTGCATGGAAAAAATGGCTTCCTGAATTCCGGGATCTGTTTCTGTTCCTTACTGCATTTTACCACAGAAGAACTCATAAAATTCACTTTTTTTATAGGCAGCCATTGCCCCCCCCCCATTTTAGACTCTGGAAATATCTAGCAGGCATCCCTTCATACTGTTTCCTCCTGTGCATCTTACTCCTTTAGCTTTTTGTGTTTTTTGACTGACTATGCAAACATGATGCCTAAACATTCTAATTATTATTAATTGTTAGAGTTGTTTGATTTCAAAGGTGTACAGTGCATCATGACAGGTCTTAAACTCTTGACTGACATTAGGTGTAATCCCTTCCAAGTACCTGCAAAACACATGTCTGTCCCATGTTGCTTAACCTCCCATGGTTTATACTGTCAAGTATTAAAATCTAAGCAGTGGAAAATGAAGTGCCTTGGCAAGTCCTGTGAGTTCTGCTTATGTGTTATACAATGACATCATCTATTTTCAGCGAGTCTTTATTGACTCCTACTTTTGCAATTCTTCTTAATGAAGTACTTCGGATCTTCCACATTTTATGAAAGGATATTATTCCTTTGAAGTATTTTCTTATCAGTTTTAAAGCCTTCATAACTTGGGAAGCATTGGTGATATGCCGGCTAATATCCTAGTAATGACCTTCATGGCATCTGCAGCTACATTGCTTTCTGATGCCATCTTGTCTGTCTATTCATGACAAAACATACTATACACCCACCTCTCCAGTACATTTCACAGATACTTAGACCAAGCAACGACTAACAGAACATATGCATTCAGAGTACAGTCATTTACAGTCAAGTTATAAAACATGCTTATTTTAGTCAATGAGGGACAAGATCTGATGTTCAGTGTATCTGACCACTGTACATTCTTATAAATCAGTTTTGTTCTTTAAAATTTAACATATGTACTCCCTGTTAACATTTGTATGTTCCCAGACTATTATTACTATATTATTGCAGATGGCTGGAATATAGTTCAGAACTCAATGCATGATAACAGAAAAGATAATTCTATTAAAAATTCATCAAATACTATTCTTTGACAATGGAGGATTTGAAAGCGATTGACATTATAGCTGTATCTATATCTTGCAAAAGCAATATTATACTTTTCCAACATTTAAAAATCATGTTTGAGAATATTTTTCTTATTTGTACTTTAATGCTTTAAGCAATTTTAGTTGTTCATTGCAATCTAGGTGTCCTTTGAGATAACCCAAAAATATATTTAACTATGGACTTTAATAAAATTGCACTCAGTTTCACTAAAAAATTGAAAATTAATCCTTTTTTTTTTCCGGAATATGCCATTAAGTATTACACATTATAGTTCATCACTTATCTAATTTTGAAAATGAGTTAGAAGATAATTCACCTCCACTTAAAGTTAGATGGGATTCTTTTAAAACAGTACTGAACTTAACTACCTTCACTGACCTGAAGCTGTAGCCTGCCCTTCATTTAGACTGCTTTCATTTCTCAGCTACAACAAATTGTTAAATTAACTGTTTAGATAATGAAAGTAATATTGTTTTGGCTTTAGCTCTGAATTTAAAATTTTTAAGAAAACATTAATTTTCTAAAAGCCATGAGCTGATATAACAAAAAAGAATACACTGTCTTGATTTTGTGTACGCGTGCATGCACGCGTGTGTGTGTGTGTGTGTGTGTGTGTGTGTGTGTGTGTGTGTGTGTGTGTGTGTGTGTGTGTATACAACTATTATGTTTCCATTACATTTGTGGAACATAACCTTAGTGATATTGTCTGCTGAATTTTAGGTTGTGAAATCATGTCTCTCTTTAGCTATTCTGTGGTTTACTTGCAAAATAAGCCAGTAGTTCTCACACTCTGTCATACATCCTTGTCTTGTGAAAAGGAAACACGATGCCACAGAAACGCATCTGACCTTGTCCTCTACTTATGAAGATTATATTATTGCATACTTAATTGAAAAGGAGTTCTTCCTACATCAACAAAATATAAGGTGAATCTCATTGGGTCATACAGAGTTCTAAAGTTGTTGAATTTCCTTCCTGACTGTTTCTTTTGTGAAAGAAATGGGACCAGCATTCCTTCCATAGCCACTTCTACTGCACAATGCAATAGAGCACTTTCCTCCTTCTATGTATAGCTATAATTATATAATTAAATATACTTATTTTGAGTCCCTGCTTTTCAGCAATTTTTGTCACTCCTCAGCTATATTTCTAAACCAAGGCTATATTATCATTGTCTTCAATTCATTACATATTGTAATTTTTATATTTATTTATTTTTTTTCATTTATTTAACATTTGTTGATGAGGAAAGTCTGTCTAGAACACAGCCTATATTCAGCAGAGGCCCATGGAGATACACTTATGAGTTGGCTATTCTGTTAAAGAAAAAGAAGCAATTAAATTCAATCAGTAAAGTTAATGATCAGCTTGAGTTGTTTGCTTCTTTATAAATTTAACAGGTATTGCTCTGTCTTCATTTTCCTTTGTTTCTTGAAGTATTTAAAATAGTACATATTTCATCAGCTCTTGATAGTAAGCATTTTGAGCACTCCCATCTCTTTATTTCTTTTTGATTTGTATATTTTTGCTTGCAATTGTTAGTCACTTATGTGATAGCAGTATTTTATGCACTCCCCTCAATAATCATGCATAATACATCCATTTATGTTTGCCTAATATTTCCTTATGCATTATTTATTTTGGTAAAATGTATAAAACTGATATTCAGAATCCTGATTTTTGTTTAGCAAGACAGCATAAATTGTTTGCAAACCACAACTACTGATGGTGACTTGCTCTAAAATTACTACTTACTTCCAAATGCAAATTTTTCCTTTCTCTGTCCGTAATGGCTTCTTCCTAAATAGCTTCTAGGGTTGGCCTCAATAATGTTTCTTCTCTTAGATATTGCTACAAACAAAGTGTTCTGATTTGTATCTGGAATATAAGAATTTATTAATAATATATTTTTCTGTCAACCTAAGGATTACAATATTCATGAAAATGATATTTATTTATAATTTCTTTTGTTGACTACGAATCTTCCATTATGAGTGATTATACTTTATATTTATAATTATTTGCTTGCTGTTATTTTGATCCTATCTCTAGTCAAATGTTTGCACATTCCACTTTTTGTTTTCTCTCTCTCTTTCTTATATACTATGTACCATCATATATTGACTTCCTAACTATGTGTTTTCGTTATGTCACAATTCTCTAACTGCCCTAACATGCAGACATCATTTAATCAACAGCATAAGATCAGGCAGTGTTTGACCTAAACACTCTTCAGTAATGCTCATTACATTCTACATGTATCTTACCCATTTTCCCTCATTCAAAGTAATATTTGGTGTAGCTTTAATTTTCTTTTCTTTCTCTGTATTCTTTTCTTCTTTAAGAATGTGAAACTGGGTAAAGCCCTGTGCCAAGATGATGGAATCTTTATATGTATTCTTCCCTTTTATCTAAATCATATCTGTTACGATAGGCAAATTACTATCTAAATTAAGAAAGTATAATTTAAATAACATCCTGATAAACCACTGAAAGATTCACAGAAGCAAAAATCAAAATGTCATTTTGTACTGAGTAATAGACCTTGCAAGTTCTTTGCTAGCATTTCAAAAATATTGGCTAAATAATAATTTCAGTAGCTTTTCTAAAAATGGTCAGTTCCCATCATTTCCATGTAATGCTGTTTTCCTTATCCATTCTCCACAATATAATAATTCTATGACTGCATCTAATGGTATAGTAGTGAAAATGTGAGATTGTAGTTATGCAATAAGTGTGCTACCCTCCCAACCATCATTGATTGTTTTTGCTTTTCCTGCTCTGTACAATTGTGGAGTTTGTATATTTATGTAGGGCAATGTAGGGGCATTGTTATGAGTTTACTTTCAGCTATATGTTTAGGAGATGAAGCAGTGATAGAACATCTTAGCTTATGAACTCCCAGCTTGCAACTGCCCACAGCCCTAGGTTGTCAGTTGCATCTTATTGATGGCAAAACAATGCTAAACCCCCAAACAAACCTTATTATCAATCCCATCACCTGGTGGATGGAGGGAGGCTCACCATCCTGCATTGACACTGCCAGATTTTTGTATACATGGTGTTTACTGGAGCTGTGTTCACTTTGATAGACACATTTTCTATAAATGTATATTCCTTGCATTTTTAGCTCTTGCATTAAAATGAGTCAGTGTAAAGACTCTGTCTGTGATGTAATGAAAAATACTGGCCTTATTTGCTAATGATCATTTTTTTTCGGAGGGAGTGGAGTGGGAGACCCTGACATCTGAATTATGGCTATGTCAATGAACTCAGAGCTTTGGTCATTTCCCTATGATAAAGCTAACACCAACAAATCAGAGCCTATAACAGACATTTAAACTATTTTCATAAGTAAAAAGGTTAATAATTAAACACAAATCCAATCTGTGCACAGAATCAGGGATCATCACTATTATACATTAGCAACAAACAAGAGCTAAACTTTTTTGTTCCCTTAGCACACTCCAACTGTCAAGAAGTTCAAAATGTTTAGTCTATTTACAGTAAAGTATACCTTTCCTCTTCAAATTACATTCCTCTTCCTTAGTTTTCTATAGCTTCTGTACTTTTTATACGCTGTACAGCTATCTGTTTGCAGTTATGGCCTAGGATAATTTTACTATGCTGTTCATCCTGACTGCAGGCTGGTTGATTGGCATAGCTTGATATGAAATCATATTTTTCATGTAGTCATTTATTCATACTTTCACATGTAATTTGCCCAGGGTATATAAGGCAAAAAGGCATCAATATAACAAACTCCATATAGGAAAGTGGAATCCCTTTATATTATCTTACATAGTGAACAGCGTATGATGACATACCAGTTCTCGTGATTCTAAAATCAATAAGCTGGGGGGAATGTTTTCATTCATAGTTAGATTTTCCTTGTGTCTTTGGAACCATGTAACCTCAAAATTATGAGGTTTAACCACTTCTTAGAATACTTTTAAATTATATTTGCCAGAGGTAGATGCCATTACTTATCTTCCGGTGAGATTCAGTCTCCTCTATTATATATTACTTTTTAGACCAGATCATCATTGCCAGTCCACAGCAGAAGGGACTCATCTAAAAAGCTAAGGAGTATTGGCATGATAAATCATTTGGCTGTCAGCTTTTAGACAAAGTGAATGAATATCAGGAAGAATATGACAGTGACTTCACATGTTAGAGCCATGAATACACAATAGTAGTGACAGAAATAGGCCCTCATTCACCAGCTTTGTAATAACTTATTTGAGAAGTATAAGAATTCCTTTTTTCTCATAGAAACCATGCAGTTTTACAGTTAATGCGCTACATGCAATACATATGTTGAATGCTGGTGTTTTAATTAAATTAAGAGCTAGTAACTGAACATTTGTTTTATTTTTTATGCATTTTTTTAATTTGACATCTCCTGAAAGAAGGTAATGGTTTTTACTATGAAATATTTAAATTTGCATGCATCTTCTCCAGCCAGTATCATTTTTTAAACATCTTTATTAACATCCATATTACATAATGACATGAGTACATATTTAATTAGAAAAGAGAAAACAAACCATTGCAAAGATCTTTTTCATGCATTACTTAATTATGATTTTTCTCATAACATTTATTATTCAATATAACATTCACCAGGATTGAGCAAACTTCCGTGCAGGAATAGTTTATTCCTGCATGGAAAGGATCATTCCCGTGCAGTACAGCAGCATGCCATGCATATATATGAGGCGCGCTGCTGTGCTCTAAAACGGACATGGTTCTTTGTGCGAGTGCAGGGGGCATATCCAAGAGCAGTGCTCTCACAATACACACACCCCCTGCACTCAAGTGAAATGAATGAAAGTCTCCACAGACACTTTTTAGTGTATAAAAGGCAGCCATACCTCTCAACTTTACAGATCTTCGCAGAATGTCCAGATTACTGTTTCATATTTTTGGTATGTTCCCCTAAAATCTGCACCTGTCTGGCAAATAGCTGTGAATTGAAGTAACTAAATAATGACAAATATTAGAGTTTAAGACTCTACATCCTCAGAAAAAACATGCTAATCCAAAGCCTGTCATTCTCTCAATGTTCTAAGTTTCAAACAGCAATATTTAAAATATATTCCTTTTTTTTTTTTTCCTGTGTGCAATAAAGTTTAAGTGTAGCTGCGCAGGTTTGCCCAATGTGCAGCCATGCATAGCAGAGTTTAAACATCAAAAGAAGCCTAAAAGAAATATACACAGAGTTAACAGTAAAACTGGAATAGAGCAGTGGTTAGAGCATTTGCCTACCATGCAGTTAGTCACGGTACAAGCCCCACAACAGTCCATACATTTTCATATGTGAAACACAACTAAAATGTATTTTTCATAAGTAGGTAGTGAACATTATTATGTATATGCTAACCAGGGTAATGTAGCAGCCCTAAATATGAGGCATCAATGAAATTTAAAGTTTAAGCAAGATTTAGCATAGCTAAGTGGATTTGCTAAGCATCTACCCCTTTAAGCAATAGTTATCTTAGCTAAGGAGGTTTGCCCAGTGCTTAACTTAGCTCAGCAGTTTCAAAACTGTCCAATCACAGTAAAGGGAGGAAAATTAGCCCTATTTAAACCATGCAGATGGGAATACAGTGCATAACCAGTTGTAGCTCCCCACTGTAGGCATTATGGCAGGTGTTGGTGAAGGTCTGTACATTCGGGTGCAGCGCTGGGGCATTCAGGAGTCTATGGTTATGGTTGGACTCCTCTTTAAAGACCATGAAGGATGACTGCTGCAGGACCAGTACCAGGGCTCCCAGTACAAAGTGGAGGCCTGGGACCAACTTGCCCGAGATCTCACCACTGCCACTGGCATCCCTCAGACTGGTGAGCAGGTCCGGCACCACTTTGCTGACTTGAAGCGGAGGAAGAAGGAAGTTTTGGACCAGTGGGTCCATGATGCCAGAGCAGGGAATGCTCCAACTGTGTGTAAGTATTAGTTAAAATAAGTGTTATCCAAGGTCCAGCCTGTGTATACGATGGATAGGTATGCATAAATGTTTTCTCTTATCTCCTGTACAACTGCAAATGAGAGGGCCGTGAACTTGGAAGCCCACACCAGCAGGTTGCAAAGGCTGCGTTGCAAGGCTGGTGATAACAATCTAGCTGGTATTATGTAGGGAAATAAATAAAATGTACTAGAATGTCACCTTGCAGTATTTAAAAATGGGTATGGTTTTTAGTGACTAAAGAAGCCAGTAGGAGAGTAATAGTGACATACAGGTTATATATCAATGAAAGTGTAATTACCTGTCAATAAAAGTGAAAACCCCAGACTGGTTGTGTTTACTCTGGTATTGCATGACTGGAAAGTTTCATGCACCAAGATCTGATATCAGAATAGTAACATTGTGTTAACCACTGTTTACCACACTGTGCTATGTCAAAAGGTATGTCTAGGAATGTATATAAAAGAATGTTGTAATCACAAGGTGAGATTGTACAACCAGGAGAGAATTAGAAAGAAAACATTCAAGGAAGTGACAGCAGTTTCTCAATAGCTCATTCTGATGAAACACAAACTTGTTGTATTTTTAGTAGAAACAGCCACGGTACGAATCCCGGGACTGGTAGAAAGCTGTATGCATAATTTCAAGTAGGATTTTGTGAATATGTGTAGAAACAGTCAGGTAGTGTCAACATAAATTCCCTCCACAGATCTTCCAGGTGAAAGAAGGTATAAAGTAGCTGTAAGAAGCATGTAGTAATACTATGACTTACACCCACAGTCCAACTCCAAGGCTGCAAATGACAGCAAAATAAGTACATACACCAAGTCGTCTCCCCCAAGAAATGTTCAAAAGTGTCATGCTATCACAGCTACTAGTCCCTGCTACCAACAACCAGAGTGACTCAATAAAAATCAAGGCAGAGTATGTCAGAAGCATACACACACACACACACACACACACACACACACACACACACACACACACACACACACACACACACACACACACACACACACAGTATGAGTGCAAATATGTAACCCTGACTATGTGAATATGGGTAGAAGCAGTCACGTAGTATTAACAGACATTCCCTTCACAGGTCTACCAGGTAAGAGAAAGTATAAAGTAACTATATGAAGCCTGTAGTAATACTGTGTCCATCACCCACAGTCCAAACCTAAGGCTGCAAATGACAGCAAGATAAGTACATACACCGAGTGGTCTCCCCCAAGAAATGTTCAAAGGTGTCATGCTGTCACAGCTACTGTATATATATATATATATATATATATATATATATATATATATATACATATATATACATATATATATATATATATATATATATATATATATATATATATATATATATACACACATATATATATGTGCGTGTGTTTATGGACCCAAACTAGGGACCTCTGTTGATTATTGCCCTTATCCCTTCTTCCCCAGCAGAACTGTTCTGCCTTGCAACAAAGCAATAAAGCCTGCCAAGTCTTGGACCCAAGCCCTATAAACTATGATCAAAGCAATGTACCATTACATCATCTGAGCTCTATAAAATAGTGATGACATTCCAAACATATCAGTTAGTACAATCATTCAACAAAAGGGAAAGGAGTCTGTAGAATCAGTAAGGTACTTTATATATAGAGGTATATATGTATGGAGATGCATATATGTGGACAAATCTATACATAATACATATATATATATATATATATATATATATATATATATATATATATATATATATATATATATACATATATATATATATATATATATATATATATTTATAGAGAGAGAGAGAGAGAGAGATACGTCCACATTTATATCCACATATATACATACACACATATATATATAGATAGGTGAATAAATACACACACACACACATATATATATATATATATATATATATATATATATATGTGTGTGTATACATAAATATACAGAAATATATAACAGCTACAGAGGGTCATGCTACTGCACACTAGAAGTCTAAATCTGAAAATTCGCTCGCTGGAAGTATTCCTTAAAATGGGGAACAGTGACATCTCTGCTGTAACAGAGACCTGGTCAAAGGCAGCAGGAAGCACCCCTCCAGTACCGGCCTATAACACCTTTCACAACTTTTGGCTGCAGAACTTGGACTGAAGCACCAAAGGTGGTGGTATTTCCATATTCAATAAAGATGCACACACCTCCAGAGTAGTAGACCAACACTATGCATTACAGATCTTGCAGGTGTAGCTAACATTGGGTAAGACAGTGGTTCGGGTTTTAGCCTGCTATAGGTCCCCAAACATGTCCCAAGACTCACACTCCATGTCCATAAACACCCTGGTGAATATTAGTGTCCAACCTAAAACTCTCATACAGGTAGACTTCAACTATCCATCCATTGACTGGGAAAGCTACTCATGTACCAATGCACATACAAAATAAGGAGGAGAGGGTCCTGGTTGTATTGGGTATGAACACATACCCAATACAACCAGGACCCTCTCCTCCAAAAAAAGTAAACTGATCTGGAGGTCCCCTGCCTTAAAGAAACTGTACAACAGAAGGAGAGAACTGATATGGAATAAGGTGAAGTCTCAAGACTGGAAATAAACCCTTATCAGCCTGAATTAAAAGTTGAGATCCTTCATCAAATACTACAAAGTTAGCTGTGAGAATGGAATTGGAGCACATAGTAAAGACAACCACAAGGCTTCATACAGTTATGTAAAGAATCTTCATGGCAATTCAAAGTTTTTTTCTGAGCTACTAGACAATGGTACCTCCCAGACTGAGCCAACAAATAATGCCAATATACTGGCTGACATACTGAGTGCAAACATTACCCCTCTCACCCCACAAAGGACCAATCACAATACCAGTACACTGCCAGGCATCCAGTATTACTGCAGTACAGGTTAAAACACCACTGTCCAAGGCCAAGAATACAGCTTCGATGGGACCTGACAATATCCCTGGCTGTGTTTTACATGAACTACAGAGTGACCTGGCACCTCACCTGTGTGCCCTGTTCAAGCACAGCCTCACCTCAAGCTTTGTCTTTACTGAATTGTGCACTGCTACAATCATCCCTTTCCACAAATGAGGTGTGACTACCCAACTGCCGAACAAGTCTGTTATGCAAAGCTATGGGATACATCATCATGCACCTAATAAACAGGGATATGAGAATCTGCAGACTCAGGATCCCACACAGTTTACTTTTGTGAAGGGTAGGTCATACATTCTCAATCAACCTTGTCAACTTATTGGCGTTAGTCACCTGAGTTGTGGATGAAGGCAATGTGGCACATACAGCTTACCTTGATCTGGCCAAAGCTGTTGATAACATTCCCCACTCAAGAAACAAGCAACAACTCACTAAGCTAGGCATCAACCCCTATATCACTAGGGGGGAACAGAGGCACAAACACATTGGTAAATTGGACATACTGCTATCATACATTGGGACAGCTGGAGATGTCACTTGTCTTGCTGTAACATTCTTTATGAGGAATATGACATTGGTAATACCAATAGATTTTAGTATTTACTGACTACATTACCCAGAATCCACGACTGGTTTACCAAGGACACCAACTCTCTGGGGAGCAGACAAAACATAAGAGTCAGACATGTGGCCATTCTGTTGACAGAGTGCCAGTGGAGAAGTATGTCAGAGACATATCACTGTGAGTTGTGATGTCACACACTAAATCCATGCTCACACAAACCCTGTAAATCTATCAATCCACCTTGTGTATAACAGGACTGATGACATAGAATTTGTTCAAAAATCTGGGGATATGTCCCCCATGTTGGTTGGCTGTCTCCACATGTCCTGTACTGTGATGTATTGCAACCTACTGTATGTGAATTTGTAGGCCACCACCTCAGTAATGTCCCTCACACAGGCAAGGAAAAGGTGCAAGGTCCACATTAAGGAATGTCCCATATGTCAGAACTAGCAGCAGTGCCCAGGCCCACAGCACAATACAATGTGGGCACCTACATAGTGGTATGGCTGTAGCAATACCTGACATCTGCACATCTGTCCAGAGGACAGACAGAAAGTAAATAGCCAACAGGTTATGCATTAGGATGAATGTTTTGGAAGCTTGATGTCTGAAACTGAAAGGTATGTCATTACTACGTGACAGCAGTCCTTAATGACATGTCCTAAACACATAGTAGTCTACAGTTAATATCAACATGTCAGATCAATATCCAGTAGGAGATACATATAAACATACAGCTCAAACACCAAGAACAAGATAGTACTCAGAGTCCAGCTTTGCATGCATGGGTGTATGGTTCCAATACTACAGTCTGCAATCTACTCTTACTTGAAAAAGCACTGTTAAAAGTACTAATGTAATGATACAATACATGTTAAACTACTTTTGTCAACCAGTGTACTGTAGATGGTGTAACATGCAAGTGTGACTGCATATAACCTGAGACACTACCCATGCATGAAACAAATACAAAGAGAAAAGATTGTGGTACTACCCATGTATACTCAGGTGTCCCATACAGTATACTTACACCCCTTGCTACTGTAATGACAGCACATAGAACCATGTTATGTACAGAGAATTAAATATACTTATTAAAGATATCATTACCATGTTATTCTATCAGACTGGAATATGATCACTGCTTATCAGGGCTGAGCTATGCTTAGCAGGGTTAAGCATTGCTTAAATGTAAATGCTAAGCAGATTAGCACACTGGTAAGCAAAGCCTACACAGTGTAAGTGCCTATTAATTTAACAGTACATTAGCACAGCTTACCGTTGTGCCAACCCACGCAAACACCCTCAAAGCTGCTCAAAACTGCCTTAACCACTCTGTATCCAACAGTCCTTGTTCTGCCTAGCAAAAAAATAAACAGCCCTTGCAGATTTTGAACCCAGGACATTGCACACCACAGCCAATGCAATTAATCAGTAAGCAACCTCAGTTGTATGGTTTTAGGATGTTTTCTCAAACATACACTTCTTTACAGCTAGTTTGCAATAGGGAAGAGATGCCATGCAATTAGGAAGGATTGGTATCTATAAATATATATATATCTATTAACAAATATGAAATGCTGGTCCCCTGTGTCTTGATATGCTGGTGTATACAAGGCAAGGAAGCTAAAATAAAAAAAGCTGTTTTTATTATCCAAAGTTAAGCGCTTTTCACTCGCTCAAATTGCGAGCTTCTTCAGAACTCCATACAAATACATAAACACAACTCAAGTTTAAAAAACTTCTTTGGCACCAAAATTGCACAATTTAAAGTGGTATACTCAATATACATCTTTCTATATCCTATATAAAAATAGTTGACTTAATACGTTCATTCTGACTTTTAAATATTAAATGCATAATCTATTACATTAAAAATCCCATACAAAATCACTACAATTCATAAGATTCGAATAAATAAAATCATGAAAATAATGTAATTCATATAAATAACTTAATTTCATGCATCTGAAAAATTATTAGCTTATGACTGTCTGTCAAAAGAAGTAAGTATGATATATAGTTAAAAACGTTAGTAACATTTTTATTTTTATACTTTATAGCATTGGTGCATTTGAGGCGTAAGTCAATAGTTGCCACCAGGTTTCTTTGTAGGACAATAGTCCTTTAAGATCTCCCCCTCTAAGATCCATGGTAATACTGTCAATAATACCAAATTTAAAATGATGTCCATCTCCATATTTTTTAATTTGTCTATAAAGTGTGTTATTGACGTCTTTGGTCCTAATACTGTATAAATGTGCATATATGCGCTTATTAAATTTTTGTTCTGTTTTCCCAATATAGAATCCAGAACACGCTGCACATTTGGCCAGATACATCACCCATCTTGTATTACAGTTACGCTGTTTAAACATAATATTAGTCTTATTTATATTATCTAATGTTATATTTCCAGCCTCCAAAATGACGTGACATTGTTTACATCTACCGCACTTTGTAGTATGTTTGTTATTTATTTGTTTGGAGATGGTGTGTCGTTCCAATTAGTTCTTAATATTACACCCCATCTTGTTAACAAATACTGGCTGGAGGCCCAATATTTTGACCAGGTCCTGATTCGCCTGAATAATATTCCAACTGCTGGTCATGATCTTTTTAATCTTACCAGTATATGGACCAAATTCTAAAATGCATGCTCTTCCAAAGTCCATATTTGGTAAATTTTGTCTCTGACTAGTCTGGATTATATCATTACTATTTCTATTATAATAGTTGTGACCTAATAGAAACGTATATTTCTTGCCCCATTCTTTAACAGTGTTTGCAGAAATACGTGTCATCATTTTTGTGTCGTAGCCCCTTTCACTAAATAAAGTGGTAATATATGACACCTCTTCCAACATCTCTGTATAAGTAGAGGTCATTCTAATGGCTCATATAATCTGACCTCTAAAGATGTTGCTGAATAGTTTTCTAGGATGGTTGCTTGAAAATTCTAGATAGCTATTGGAGAAGGTATTTTTCCTAAATAGCTTAGATTTAAAACAACCTTCCCCCTTAGATACATATGTGTCTAAATATGGGAGGCCTTCACTATTGCTGGAATAGGTAAATTTAAGATAGTCGCTACTCGAATTAAGAAAAAACAAAAATTGATCAAGTAACTCTATGCCTCCGTCCCATAAAATGTATATGTCATCCAAATATCATGAATAATATTTTATATTCTTATAATATTCACGTGTAAATAATTTTGATTCCTCCCAGTCCAACATAACCATATTGGCTTAAATGGGAGCACAAGCTGCTCCCATAGCTACGCCCTTGGACTGTCTAAAATATTCCCCTTCGTATTCAATGTAGTTATGTTCTAAAACTATGGACATAAGTTCTATAATAAAACAGATGTTGTCCCATCCTAATCCGCTATATTTACGAATACTGTTAGCAAAAGCTTCTAATCCGGTCTCTTTGGGAATACAAGAAAAAAGATCAATAACATCCACTGTGACAAAAACTAAGTCAACATTCTATATATTTACTGGATATTTTCTTAAGAATTCCCACGAGTCCTTGACTAGATGTGGTACTCGGTTATATATATGTTTAAGGAAATTGTCAACCGGTGTCCCTAGTGGGAAAGTCTTGGATCTACTCCCAATAGGTCTAAATGGGGGACTTTCTATACTTTTGTGGACTTTGGGAATACCCACTATAAATGCTAAAACAGGATGTTCTACCTTTATAAATTCATAGGTGTCTCTAGAGATTCTTTGATCTATATAGAATTCCTCAGTATGTAAATCTATATGTCTATAGGCTATGTTGATTTCATTTAATGATACTATCTCATAATTACCTGGATTGTGTTCTGTAACAAGTAAATTTGCCTAGACACTGTTTTGTCATATACAGATACAATGGGGTGCATAGGAGGCATAAAGTGGCTTTTCTTTTTTAATATTTTTTGTTCACAAGTATTCATAGACCTACCTTCTGTATTACTGTTAAAAAGAATAGCTATATTCAATTTTCTAATATATTTTTTGAACTCTTTAAGACTGTCAACAAGTCTAGGCTTAGTTGTAGGTATAAATTTCATCCCTTTTGAGAATAAATTAAAATGCAAAATATCTATCAAAAGATCTGTGTAATTATATATTTTAAAATTTTGGTAAGAATTTACAATACCTTCTCTTTTAATAAATTCACACTGTGAAATGTGTAACATAGTATCCAAGGCCCTTTTGCCTATAGGTGTCTTACATTCCTTGTCAAGTTGTTGGCTTACTTCCAGTGTTTTCCTCGCCCCAAACAGAATCAAAGTCAGACCACCAAAGATTCCCAGATCAGTCCCAAATGGGCCTGTCCAGGGATCCAGGGTCCACCCAACTGGGAACCCAATGAGACCCAACCAGTCCAACGAAAATTTAAAGACTTAATAGCGTGCCTGCTGAACCGGGACCCAAAGAAACAAACCGGTCCGCGAACCGCAGTTCATTTGTCCGGTCAGTGAAGCGCAGCGAATTGGTCTTGGTGAAGTGCCGCAGCCGTGGGGGGCAGGGTGGTCCGCGGGTCGCAAAGTTTACAACACCTGAGGAGGCACCAGACCCAGCCTGTTGAGCCCAAGAGGAACCTGAAGGCATGACCACCACCCTGATCCACAAAGAACCTTTGTCAACTTATTAAGCGTTTAGTCACCTGAGTTGTGGATGAAGGCAATCAGTGGCACATACAGCTTACCTTGATCTGGGCCAAAGCTGTTGATAACATTCCCCACTCAAGAAATGCACTGCCAGCAACAACTCACTTAAGCTAGGCATCAACCCCTATATCACTAGGGGGAACAGAGGCACAAACACATTGGTAAATTGGACATACTACAGCTATCACACATTGGGACAGCTGAGATGTCACTTGTCTTAAGGGGTTGCAATATCTTTTATGAGGAATATGACATTGGTAATACCAATAGATTTTAGTATTTACTGACTACATTACCCAGAATCCACGACTGGCATTACCAAGGATACCAACCTCTGGGGAGCAGACAAAACATAAGAGTTCAGACATATGTGGCCATATTCTGCTTTGACAGAGTGCCAGTGTGTGGAGAAGTATGTACAGAGACATATCACTGTGGAGTTGTGACATGTCACACACTAAATCCATGCTCACACAAACCCTGTAAATCTATCAATCCACCTTGTGTATAACAGGACTGATGACATAGAATTTGTTCAAAAATCTGGGGATATGTCCCCATGTTGGCTTGGCTGTCTCCATGTCCTGTACTCATGTGGATGGTATTAACCCATTGTAAGGTGTGAAAATTTGTAGGCTACTGACCTCAAAGTAATGTCCTCACACAGGCAAGGAAAAGGCAAGGTCCACATTAAGGAATGTCCCATATGTCAGGAACTAGTAGCAGTGCCCAGGCCCACAGCACAATACAATGTGGGCACCTACATAGTGGTAATTGCTTGGCTGTAGCAATACCTGACATCTGCACATCTGTCCAGAGGACAGACAGAAAGTAAATAGCCAACAGGTTATGCATTAGGATGAATGTTTTGGAAGCTTGATGTCTGAAACTGAAAAGGTATGTCATTACTACTGACAGCAGTCCTTAATGACATGTCCTAAAACACATAGTAGTCTACAGTTAATATCAACATGTCAGATCAATATCCAGTAGGAGATACATATAAACATACAGCTCAAACACCAAGAACAAGATAGTACTCAGAGTCCAGCCATGCATGGGTGTATGGTTCCAATACTACAGTCTGCAATCTACTCTTACTTGAAAAAGCACTGTTAAAAGTACTAAATGTAATGATACAATACATGTTAAACTACTTTTGTCAACCAGTGTAATTGTAGATGGTGTAACATGCAAGTGTGATTGTATATAACCTGAGACACTACCCATGCATGAAACAAATACAAGAGAAAGATTGTGGTACTACCTATGTATACCAGGTGTCCCATACAGTATACTTACACCCCTTGCTACTGTAATGACAGCACATAGAACCATGTTATGTACAGAGAATTAAATATACTTATTAAAGATATCATTACCATGTTATTCTATCAGACTGAATATGATCACTGCTTATCAGGGCTGAGCTTGCTTAGCAGGGTTAAGCATTGCTTAAATGTAAATGCTAAGCAGATGAGCACACTGGTAAGCAAAGCCTACACAGTGTAAGTGCCTCATTAATTAATAGTACATTAGCACCCACTGCTGTCCAACCACGCCAAACACCCTCAAAGCTGCTCAAAACTGCCTTAACCACTCTGTATCCAACAGTCCTTGTTCTGCCTAGCAAAAAAAATAAACAGCCCTTGCAGATTTTGAACCCAGGACATTGCACACCACAGCCAATGCAATTAATCAGTAAGCAACCTCAGTTGTATGGTTTTAGGATGTTTTCTCAAACATACACTTCTTTACAGCTAGTTTGCAATAGGAAGAGATGCCATGCAATTAGGAAGGATTGGTATCTATAAATATATATATATCTATTAACAAATATGAAATGTTGGTCCCTGTGTCTTGATATGCTGGTGTATACAAGGTACAGCTAAAATAAAAAAGCTGTTTTATTATCCAAAGCTTTTCACTCGCTCAAATTGAAGTAGCTTCAGAACCCATACAAATACATAAACACAACTCAAGTTTAAAAACTTCTTTGGCACCAAAATTGCACAATTTTAAAGTGGTATACTCAATATACATCTTTCTATATCCTATATAAAAATAGTTGACTTAATACGTCATTCTGACTTTTAAATATTAAATGCATAATCTATTACATTAAAAAATCCCATACAAAATCACTACAATTCATAAGATTCGAATAAATAAAATCATGAAAAATAATGTAATTCATATAAATAACTTAATTTCATGCATCTGAAAATTATTAGCTTATGACTGTCTGTCAAAAGAAGTAAGTATGATATATAGTTAAAAACGTTAGTAACATTTTTATTTTTATACTTTATAGCATTGGTGCATTTGAGGCGTAAGTCAATAGTTGCCACCAGGTTTCTTTGTAGGACAATAGTCCTTTAAGATCTCCCCCTCTAAGATCCATGGTAATACTGTCAATAATACCAAATTTAAAATGATGTCCATCTCCATATTTTTTAATTTGTCTATAAAGTGTGTTATTGACGTCTTTGGTCCTAATACTGTATAAATGTGCATATATGCGCTTATTAAATTTTTGTTCTGTTTTCCCAATATAGAATCCAGAACACGCTGCACATTTGGCCAGATACATCACCCATCTTGTATTACAGTTACGCTGTTTAAACATAATATTAGTCTTATTTATATTATCTAATGTTATATTTCCAGCCTCCAAAATGACGTGACATTGTTTACATCTACCGCACTTTGTAGTATGTTTGTTATTTATTTGTTTGGAGATGGTGTGTCTCCAATTAGTTCTTAATATTACACCCATCTTGTTAAAAACTGGCTGAGGCCCAATATTTTGACCAGGTCCTGATTCGCCTGAATAATATTCCAACTGCTGGTCATGATCTTTTAATCTTACCAGTATATGGACCAAATTCTAAAATGCATGCTCTTCCAAAGTCCATATTTGGTAAATTTTGTCTCTGACTAGTCTGGATTATATCATTACTATTTCTATTATAATAGTTGTGACCTAATAGAAACGTATATTTCTTGCCCCATTCTTTAACAGTGTTTGCAGAAATACGTGTCATCATTTTGTGTCAGCCCTTTCACTAAATAAAGTGGTAATATATGACACCTCTTCCAACATCTCTGTATAAGTAGAGGTCATTCTAATGGCTCATATAATCTGACCTCTAAAGATGTTGCTGAATAGTTTTCTAGGATGGTTGCTTGAAAATTCTAGATAGCTATTGAGAAGGTATTTTTCCTAAATAGCTTAGATTTAAAACAACCTTCCCCTTAGATACATATGTGTTCAAATATGGGAGGCCTTCACTATTGCTGGAATAGGTAAATTTAAGATAGTCGCTACTTTCGAATTAGAAAAACAAAAATTGATCAAGTAACTCTATGCCTCCGTCCCATAAAATGTATATGTCATCCAAATATCATGAATAATATTTTATATTCTTATAATATTCACGTGTAAATAATTTTGATTCCTCCCAGTCCAACATAACCATATTGGCTTAAATGGGAGCACAAGCTGCTCCCATAGCTACTTGGACTGTCTAAAATATTCCCTTCAGATTCAATGTAGTTATGTTCTAAAACTATGGACATAAGTTCTATAATAAAACAGATGTTGTCCCATCCTAATCCACTATATTTACAATACTGTTAGCAAAAGCTTCTAATCCGGTCTCTTTGGGAATACAAGAAAAAGATCAATAACATCCACTGTGACAAAACTAAGTCAACATTCTATATATTTACTGGATATTTTCTTAAGAATTCCCACGAGTCCTTGACTAGATGTGGTACTGGTTATATATATGTTTAAGGAAATTGTCAACTGGTGTCCCTAGTGGGAAAGTCTTGGATCTACTCCCAATAGGTCTAAATGGGGGACTTTCTATACTTTTGTGGACTTTGGGAATACCCACTATAAATGCTAAAACAGGATGTTCTACCTTTATAAATTCATAGGTGTCTCTAGAGATTCTTTTGATCTATATAGAATTCCTCAGTATGTAAATCTATATGTCTATAGGCTATGTTGATTTCATTTAATGATACTATCTCATAATTACCTGGATTGTGTTCTGTAACAAGTAAATTTGCCTAGACACTGTTTTGTCATATACAGATACAATGGGGTGCATAGGAGGCATAAAGTGGCTTTTCTTTTAATATTTTTGTTCACAAGTATTCATAGACCTACCTTCTGTATTACTGTTAAAAAGAATAGCTATATTCAATTTTCTAATATATTTTTTGAACTCTTTAAGACTGTCAACAAGTCTAGGCTTAGTTGTAGGTATAAATTTCATCCCTTTTGAGAATAAATTAAAATGCAAAATATCTATCAAAAGATCTGTGTAATTATATATTTTAAAATTTTGGTAAGAATTTACAATACCTTCTCTTTTAATAAATTCACACTGTGAAATGTGTAACATAGTATCCAAGGCCCTTTTGCCTATAGGTGTCTTACATTCCTTGTCAAGTTGTTGGCTTACTTCCAGTGTTTTCCTCGTTTTATCTAATAGAGGTTCCGTCTCAAATCTCTTTATCACCCCATTTGATGATGGGGTCTGTAATACTGTATGTTTGACTCCTTGTATTTCCCTTCCCATTCTTTGTCCCTTTGAGGTCTCCTGTTGTCTCCTTGATCCAAAAAATGGCTTGCTCTGTTATTCTGTAATATTTCATCATTATGTTCTTTATCATATCTATACTTTGAAGTGTTTTTGTTGTATTTATTGTAATGTGTGTTGAAATGTGTTTCTGTGTGGTTCCCCCATTTATAAACCGTGTTGTTTCGATACTGTTCGATATCCCTCTGACGTTTGTTACATTTTCTTTGGTGTGCTATCTTAGTATTGTATTCAGCAATATTAAATTGTTTCTTATATAATCTTTCCCATTGGGGGAACACTAAGTCATCTTGTATAATTTTATCAATCTTTTCTATTTCGGACAGCATCTGACTTAGCTGTCCATCATTACATTTGATGAGTAATTTCATATATTGTATACCAAACTGGTCAAACATACTATAAAGTACAGTAGATGTAAACAATGTCACGTCATTTTGGAGGATGGAAATATAACATTAGATAATATAAATAAGACTAATATTATGTTTAAACAGCGTAACTGTAATACAAGATGGGTGATATATCTGGCCAAATGTGCAGCGTGTTCTGGATTCTATATTGGGAAAACAGAACAAAAATTTAATAAGCTCATATATGCACATTTATACAGTATTAGGACCAAAGACATCAATAACGCACTTTATAGACACATTAAAAAATATGGAGATGGACATAATTTTAAATTTGGTATTATTGACAGTATTACCATGGATCTTAGAGGGGGAGATCTTAAAGGACTATTATCCTACAAAGAAACCTGATGGCAACTATTGACTGACGCCTCAAATGCACCAGGATTAAATGACTTTATAAGCATTAAACCAATGCTATAAAGTATAAAAATAAAAATATTACTAACGTTTTTAACTATATATCATACTTACTTCTTTTGACAAACAATCATATGCTAATAATTTTTCAGATGCATGAAATTAAGTTATTTATATAATTTACATTATTTTCATGATTTTATTTATTTGAATCTTATGAATTGTAGTGATTTTGTACGGGATTTTTAATGTAATAGATTATGCGTTTAATATTTAAAAGTCAGAATGAACGTATTCAGTCAACTATTTATATATAGGATATAGAAAGATGTATATTGAGTATACCACTTTAAATTGTGCAATTTTGGTGCCAAAGAAGTTATTTAAACTTGAGTTGTGTTAATGGATTTGTATGGAGTTCTGAAGAAGCTCGCAATTTGAGCGAGTGAAAGCGCTTAACTTTGGATAATAAAAACAGCTTTTCTTACTTTTCGCTTCCTTGCTTTGTATACATCAGCATGTCAAGACACAGGGGACCAGCGTTTCATATTTGTTTCTATTTGTACACTCTAAACGCTGAGTAAGGTTTATTTCTGTTAAATATATATATCTGAATAGAAACATACATAGAGAGACAGACATGTAGGTAGATCCATATATGTGTAGAACAATATATAGATATATTACCAATAAATACTTAGGTGTGCATATATATATATATATGGTTCTAGGTTATAACACCGACAGCACACAACATCGATAAATTTAGAACAGCACCGACACTACATCATCGACGAGCTCACCAAACACGACACCTACACAATACTAATTCCTCAACACATCAGCACAACAACCAATAAACAAAACAAATTCCTGACCAAAAACCACACACACAACACAAGCACAATCCTAAATCCTAACAAACAAAACACTAAACCTGCAGCCTTTACACAACTATCCTCCACTACCTAACTTAGAAAACCCTAACCCTAAGGTCC
The DNA here is from genome assembly GCF_019279795.1 of Protopterus annectens. Lineage (NCBI taxonomy): Eukaryota > Metazoa > Chordata > Ceratodontiformes > Protopteridae > Protopterus > Protopterus annectens. The sequence continues at coordinate 1,088,571,163 of NC_056727.1, read as the reverse complement.
ATCAATACTATTGTACACTAACCTAACTCACGCTCCTGACCCTAACTCACTTAACCCGTCCTAACCTGTAAAACCACGTAATTCTCACCTGCACCCTTATACCTTGGCAACCCGCCCTAACCCTAACTCACTTAACCCGCCTTAACCCAAAATGACATTCAATACTGCAACTCTTACCTAACCTTCGTGCTCTAACCCTAACTCACTTAACCCGCCCCTAACCCAATCAAAACATTCACTACTGCACCCCTTACCTAACTTCAAGGCCTAACCCTAACTCATTTTAACCCACCCCTCACCCCTACCCTGAGACCGCCAACATCGAATAATTTCACTTTACTCAGACACTCAACGTCTGTCGCTTACTACCACACACTTACACATCCTTTCCTCATCTCTGTGTTCTCGGCGTGCTGGCCGGGTGTTTTCATCCGTGGACGATCTTCTGGCATGTGATTTCGCTGTCGGTCTTCTCATCTGTTTATCGGCGTTGTAACTTATACCCATATATATATATATATATATATATATATATATATATATATATATATATATATGTATATAAGGTGGATATATAGGACTTTGATCGAAAGATCAAAAAGTGCCAGGATCCATTAACACCATTGAATACTCTTTTAACGAAGCACTTTCATCTAAAAGCACTTTGTTTTCTGAAAGCATGTTAAAAAAAATCTACTTGAATGCAGATACCGGAGCATCCTCCTACTTTGGGTATTCTCTCTGAGGGTACCGACACCACAGTGGGGAAAAGGTGGAATTATCTCTTTACTGCACCGTAGCAGTTTATCAGAATTTTCTTTTGGCACAACAAGCATACGCACGTGAGTGCCTCGCTTCAGTGAATAAAGCTGTACTTTCATGCAAGTATGCTTTCACCAAATTGGGACTAATTGAAAATGCAGTCGTCGAGCATCTGTAATGGATCCCATATATGTATATATATGCATATTTATGCGCCTTATATATATATATATATATATATATAGCTATCTCCATATATATATATATATATATATATATATATATTTATATATATATATAAATATATATATATATATATATATATATATATATATATATATATGTGTGCATGTATGTATGTATACAAATATATACACACACACACATACACACACACTGCACACACACACACACACACACACACTGCTATTACACACACACACACAATAATAATATCACATATATATATATACAGGATATATACATATACAGATATACATATGTATATATAATATATATATATATACATATATATATATATATATATATCATCAAGATCAAACAACCGTATCCATTTTAAGGTGAGCATACTTATGCAAAAGTGCCAGCTTTTCAGCCGTTAGCACTTTCGTGTAAGTATGCCTGTTGCTGAGGCAGTACTACTGTGTGGATATGGGAAAATTCCCTTTTCCCCACTGTAGTGCAATCTCAGAGGGAGAATATTAAGGAGGGGTGAAGTGTGGGGCAGACCCCACTCATGGGGTGCAGGGTGCTAGAAGTCTTTGGCAGATACGCAAGATCTCATGTCGTGTCTTTTTTTTTATTAACATGCTTTAACAAAAATGCTTTTTCGATGATATAGCTTTCGTTAAAGTGTGTTTGGTGGTTATGGGTTTGGACGTTTGATCTTTTGATCAAACGTCCTAGATCCATACATATATATATATATATATATATATATATATATATGTGTGTGTCTATATATATATATATATATATATATATATATATATATATACATACATGCATACATGTCCCAAAATGCCCATACATGCATATGCTTCTGATAGGCCACCCACAAGTGGGGCAGCATGCACAGTTGGATACAAAAGAAGCCATGACACTCACATCTGGCCTCCCCATCTCCCCAAAGTCCAAATAAATAAGCCAATGAAGCAGTACACTATTACAAAATTGCGTTGATAGGTACATACACAATGGTCCAGACCTTGGCAACAACCTCTTAGGAAAAAACCGATGGAAATAAAATGTCTGAACATGTAAAAGAAAAATATAACCAGCTTGTGAGTAATTCACATATTTATTATACTCTGATGTCTTGGCCAAAGCCTTCATGAGCATGCCAGCGAGTAAAACATTACCAGAATGACAGAAGAAGCTTTTAATCACAAGAAGTAAATTTCAATAAGCAATATTACACTAATTAGGAACACACAGCCTCCAATTATAATCCTCATTTAACCCCCTACTGGGGATAAAGTATCACAGTTAATATTAATACACTGAGAGTCTGTGGCATAACAATTGTCTGGTCCTTTATGAATGTTTCATCAAACTGAGGAACAGATCTTTTTTAAAAACAGTACCTTTTAGTCCCCACGCCTATTATCCCACATTGTGATGATTTATTCAGTGGGTATAATGGCTATAGAACTGTCATATTTCTTATTGCAATATGTCTCACAGCAGCCACTAAATGCTAGTTTTAAAACATGTGCTACTGTCCCCCACATAAAAATATGCTACAAGGGCATCTAATTTGAGCATTGTCCTATACACCGTAACCTCTTGAATGTACAGACTTCAATATGTTTTCCGCAGCCATTTCCCTCAGCAGGAATTACAGCACTAATTAACCATGATAGACCTGGTAATTTACCTATCAACCTACTAATGTAAATAGAGCAGCATCCGGACAAAGCCTGAGCATAATTGGCAGTGGACAGAAGCCCAGTAGTTCACATGACCATACTTCAAATATTGCCAGGTTATACACTGAGAAGGTTGCTGGTGTTGTTGGGTTTGTTGTAACATATTTTTTCTGAATGATATAAAGTCAGGAAAAACAAATGCATAGCTACCATCTACATAATGCAATTACCATAATATGCTACTACTAGATTTGCCAGAAGTACAAAACCTGTCTGTGGAACAGCCCATGCATAATAGGCTAACCTGTGGCCATTATGTGTATATCTGGCCTACATGTTGGAGAAATATGCAGTGACAGAACTTTGTCAAACTGAAACCCAGCCGCGAAGTAGCATGTGCAGACAAACCCTGTTAAACTAGCAGCACTGAAAACATATAACAGTAACACTCACATTCTGCACCGGTCTTCAATCTTTTCCACTCATGTAGTTGGCTTGTCTCCACGTAAGTCTTGTTATGAAGAGGTAGTAGCTCACAACTCCAGGATGTCTTCCTCACGGCGGTAAGGGAAGGGTTGACGCCACATGGGAGTACTCTGATTTGGCCATAGGAGTGTGTTGCCATGACATTTGTCTATTGGAAGAACTATACAGCTGCTCTGCATGCAGATTAGCAAGAAGTGGCATGGTGAACCCCAATAGGTTGCATAGGCCATCATCTGGTCAGGAGCATCACTCTACAAAAAGCTTAAGGCATGCTGCGATATTTATATCTCAAACCAGATTTATCCCTGTAGTGCACAGAGAAAGAGAAAGAGAAAAGAAAGAAGAGAAAAAATAACAGATGAAACAAAGGCCTGAAGAAAAGAAGGTATGAAAGAAAAAAGGTGCAGTGGAACATGTAGCAAGTAATTGAATGTAGTACTTAATCTGTAATAATAAGGAAATAAGCGATTTGAGGAATATATGTCCCAACAAGACTTGCTGTACTAATGCCCTGGCTAAACAGAAGCAACTACTGCTATGCACATAGCAACTGGCCCTGTCTGCAGTTGGAGATATCACAGACATACCTCTCAACTGTACAGATCTTCACAGAATGTTCACATTTTACCATCATTTATGTTATTTCTTCCTCCTGAAATCTGTACATTTCTGACAAATAGCTATTGGATTGCAGTCATCAAGTAATGACAAGCACTTGAATTTAAGACTGCACATCCTTAAGAATATTCACCTTAATGGAAAATGTATCATCTCTTCTTGCAACTTCCTATGTTTGTAACAGGTTATAATATTTAAAGTCTATCCCTGGCCCCATCTTATCTTTTCCCCATCACTTTTAGGCCTTGTCCAGATGTGATGCTCTGAGAGGTTGCAAGGTAGGATCACAGCTCAGAAGCCTGACTCACCCTGGGAAAGCGACAGCCTGGCAGCATATGACAACTTCAGGGAAGCAAGTCTGCCAAACAGTTGTGATCTGTGCTTACTCGCTAGGCTGTCAGTTAATGCGGATGTTTTCCATACCCATGCTGCCATACGTGATTATGGAGTGTGACACATGCGTTTATCTTGTAAAAGCTGAGAGACTCTATAGACAGCATGTGCATAGCAAAGTACTGTAAGGTAGACATGTGTGTTAAACTGTATGTGATATATTGAATTAATAACTATTCAACTGTACTGTGTTTTGCTGGACATTAAGCACATTTGTGACTGATATCTGTTGTCACATACACATATACCTGTGGGACAGTCAGCCAAAATCATTGGCAGGTCTGCGTGAGCAATGACATTGTAACATAATAACAGGCCTACTTAGCGACTGTTGGACAACATCTAGGTTATCATAAGTGATGTCAAACCCACGTGCAGTAATCTACATACTAATGTATAGTGCAAAAGGCTCATATTAATACAGTATCAATACTGATGTTTCTTTTGACACCAATTATAAAGTGCCATTGTCCCAGACATACAGCTGTAAAACAGGTTGAGAAGTACATGACGAGCAGCAAGACTGTGAATACAGCCATACTAACATACAACAGGAATGTATATACCAGGTATCCCCATACATGTATATATATACATATGTTCGGGGCTGGAAGGCACAAAACTATCTCACATGTGTTTCAAGCAGTCAGGTAAATAGGGTTGGTGCATCATGCACATGTAGATGTAATATCAGTGTCAGTGCACAACAGACATAAATGTGCAGCTACTGGGTTGTTGTATTGTTCTGGACACTGATATGGGTACTAGGAGTAGCATGATTATACGGGTATTAATCACTGAGAAGTGTCCACCTGTGTTATGACTGTCTGTCCATGCCTACCTCACTACCAGCTATATCACTCACTTATATATACAGTGGATATCATAAGTGCACACACCCCTGTTGGAATGCTACATATGTGTGTGCTTGGTTTATGACAATCACAACACAGAATAATATCATTTCATAATGTTTCTCATCTCTTGAATGTGACCCCTAACCTGTACAATTCCTTTGAAATAATAAATCAAAGATGTTTTAGGAAGGTGAGCAGCCATTGCTGCAAGTGAAGTTAAAAGCTGGTGATGTTAGAGTCTGTGACTCAAGACGAGTAAATGTTGTAACCATCTCAAGAGGTGCATACACAACATATCATTTTAAGGGTGTGTACACTGGACCAATTCGGCTTATTGCACTGAGTATTATTTCCATGTTTCACAGACCAGATTGTTATGTTTTCAACTGAATTGTACAGGCTTATAGGTCATACTACAGGGAATTGTTATGAAACGAGTTATCATGCTGCCGTTCCAATTGGCTCAAACTACCAGGCGGTGTATCAGGGTGTGTAACCTTTATGCATCCAATTTCAGGCTATATGACACAGCTATACCTTGACCTATGTGACATCCAGCCTACTGCTGTAGTAGAGTAATCCTCTGTGACACACAAGAAAATATACAAACCTACATAATAGGTTGTTAATACTACTGTACAGGGACACAAGGTTAGAGGTACAATCTGAAGCAGTTCATCTATATCTGAGTGTTATAAGTTCACAGCTGACTTCCTGTAAGGCTGCCTATGACTATAAATCAGATATATCCATACCCACTACGGACAATTGTAATGTGTCTCCATATATGTTGCGTCCTGTAAAGGAAACAATACTAAATTCTTAACTCTGTACTGGGGAAGAAGAACACCTCACATACATGCTATGGATATAGGGCAACCTGGGTACTGTTATAGAAGTAGTGGGAAATGCCACCTTTGTCCACTTAGTTGCCTAGACGTGTTGCGATATGCACATCAA
>NC_056727.1:1088531324-1088564695 GCF_019279795.1 Protopterus annectens | reverse complement strand
ATCTGAGGGACTGGAGGGAGGTAGCAGGGTATTATGGGTAAGGGGGAGGAGCTTGGAGCTCGGATCCCTAGCTTGGAAAACTGCTGGCTCGGATCCAGGATGAATCCGATACCCACAGGTTGCTGACAAATGAAGTTACCTACTCAGATGGAACGTTATGGTGAGTACATAACTTTTTTTTTAAGTTACTCTGTTTTAAAAAATTCTCATGTAGCACTATTTTAGACAATTTTAATTTCAGCTAGCAAATACATAGAGAAAGATGAGACCTGTTAGCTGTAATCAGTACAGCTGAAATCATACTTATGTTTTGTAACACACAGTCCTAAACTCATTTAGTGTTAGAACCACTTCCTGCTATCTGCTAAATGTTATTTATTTATTATTTATTTTCATTTGTTGACTAGGAAAATCCACTGGGTCAGAAACCCATTTTCAGTGGAGGCCCAGGGAGAAAAGCTCCACAGAGAATTTATACAAAGTATCAAATTTAACAAACAATTGGAGCAGCATATTACAGTACATTTGAAATGTAAAGGAATATTGCAGTACAGTTCAAAAGTTTACAGTAAAGCAAATATTTGCACAGCAATATATGACACAGAGATTAATTGCCTACCAATATCAAAATATGCTATATGAAATTACACATACATTAAATTAAGGAACAGATTTAAGGTGGCTTATTAGATAATGGATACATTCAATAGTCATGTACATTCCACACTAGGTAGTTCACAGGTTAGCACTAGGGTAACTGCCTTAGGGATAATTTTAACCCTAGCCAATTAGCCCACATCAGAATCAAACCCTGCACCTTGTGTATGTAAGGTAAATGTGTTAACCATTATGCCAGAGATGCATAATTTAGCTTTCTGTTCATTTTCACAGATTACAGAATTACTATTTCCTGTTAATTTTAATAGTTACAAATAAAATGCTGCATCAACTCAACCTTTCATGGTGATGTTGTAACCCCTCCCCTGCATAATCAGCTTCTCAGTGCTGCTCCAATCCCTCCAACTTAGTATTCACAGATGTAAACTTGTGTTCTCATTCCAGCACACAGAAAGACGTTCTACTAACCAATGAATGAAACCTGCTGCTGCTGCTGTTGCTGTAGTTAAGCCACTGAATCTGGACCCACTACTGTTGCTGGCAGTCACCTAATTCTTAAATTATTCAACCCAGTACAATGTATTTGGTCGTCCAGTCTTCTTAATAAAATTTGTTTCTCCTATGCTATATCCAATTAATGATCATCATGCTGTGTGAAGGAATTGTTTTGTTGACTAACAGATATTGTATGTACCTAAAGAGCTGTACCTGTATTTTATCAGTGCTCAGTTCATTGCAAATTTCACCATATTAAATAAAATGGCTGAACCTTCAGCTTGACGAAGCAATAAAAAAAAAAAAAAAAAATTATTGTAAGTTAGACTCTAGGCACATAGGGTTTATATATTGACTCCATGGTTTCACAGATGCAGAGAAAAAAAAAGCCCCGGGCACACATTGAATCACTACCAATAAACAAACAAACAAAAAAACAATGGCAATGATTTTTTATGGGAAATACAATAAATGTAATTGAGCTGTTGTGAATCAGAGAACAGAAATCGTAACTTTAAACTCATCCTCTTTACTCTTGGCTGCAGGTATGAAAACCACCTAAAAAAGCTCATCTTGCTTATTCATTTATTTTCTTATTTTTGATATATCTTTCAGGAGTTGCTGAGCCATGTTTATCAAATCTGTCAAAACACAAGTCACACATATAGCTGTGCACTGTCTCACAGATGCTTTGTCTGTACTTTGATGCCAGCAGTAATACCAGGCAATTGAGATGTACCAGTTATAACTGAGTCAACAAATCCTTGATACCTGTTGACTTATACATGAATGAACATATAAATTATAAACAACACCCTTATTTATGTATTTAATCTTCTTTCATCCTAAGGACACAACAGTAAACAGAAGTAACCATCGTGAGAGATGTACTAACTGGCCCTTTATGACAGTACTTGATGCATGAAATAGAGTACAGAATTATACTAAAGCAAGCACTAGTTTAGATATTTTTAAGAACAACTTTGGACACATTATGGAAATAACTGTTTTGCCACATTGGTAGGACAGAAGGGTAGCATTATTGCTCATGCCTGAAATAATTGTATCTGTGTATCTTGGATCTCTTTCTACTAACATTTTCATTGGACTAATTTGTGATAAAAGATATTTATTAATTAAAAGACTGCAGATTCTTATTTAATCTGGCTTGTGAAAATTTCCTTTTGAGATTTTTCCTTGAACATGCTGCATATATTTATTATGTTGCATTTAAAATTGGAGTTGCCTTTATGTGTAAAGGTGATTTACCCAATAAGTGCTTGTAACTGCTTTACTGCTTTAATCTATAATGTCATATCTAGTGGCACCAATAAGTAAAGTTCTTGTGAAAATATTATCATTTAGGCAATACATTGATTAATCGTCACAAAGATCAATAAAGCAAGAAAATATACTGCTAGAAGAAAATAATGATTCTTACACATTGCATGCATTCTTGTGATGTATTGATACAAATATTGGTCAATTAAGAGTGCAAATGTAGTCATGCATAAATAAGCAATTGATTTCCTCTCAGTAGATGTATTGGCTTTTAAGCAAAAAAAATATGTTTTGTCAGAATCTGTTAGATTAATGCCTTGCTTTAAATAACGTTTCTTCCAAAAAACGTGTAGATGTTTCTGTCTTTTGATGATTTGATATACTTTTTATAAAATCAAATGTTTCTTAGGAAGACAATAACAGGAAAAGTAGTCAGGCCTACAGAAAATTAATGTAATTTGGCATAGGAAGCTGTAAGTTTTCTACATTAAATATAAAAATGCCAGAAGTTACATTATTTTCCTAAACATTATGCTATTCAAGTTGTACATGCCTTACTGTATAAGGGGGGTTTGAAAGTAAGCTGGATTAGTATGAAAATAAGAAAATACCTTATCTGCTTTATTGATTTAATCAAAACTGTCACATTAATGTTCCAAAAATATTTTGTATGAAGAAGACTGTTTTCCATAGAAAAGTTATTTAGTCATTTCAGGCTGTCCATCAAAATAAACAGCACCAGAATCGCAAAACAAACAGCACCAGAATTACCCGGCTTCTAAGAACTTTTTAGGAGAACCCCAGTTCACAGGCAATATTGAGAAATAGGACACTTGCTGGAAAGACAGGATTGCCTTGTATCCCAGTCATTACTCTGTCTCTGAAACAGACTCCTCATCCATGTGAAGCAGAGCTCCTCCCAACCCAATTCAAGTGCAACCTGGGCAATTGGATGAGGAACAGGATATTCATCCCTGGTTTGGCAGCTATGTCTCTAATGGACACAGGCAACACAACCAAAACGGTTCATTTCCCAGCCTCACAAGCTTGTAAATGTTTTTACTTCCCCCATGAAGCTCCATGCTTGGCTAATTCATTACCTTAAAGTGTGCCACTTGCAGAACTTGTCAGGAGATTTGGGAATGCAGCTGCTGGGCTTGCAGCCTGACCATTGTGGGATGGGCCAGAGCCACTTAGTGAAGCACCACTATAAATCTGTGAAAAAGATTTTACCCTATCTTTAAAGCATTTTCAAAGGTCAAAATTAACATTTAAAGTTTAATTTGTTTTAATGTGGCGTGAAAGCAATACGTAATTCCAAATCAGTGACCTATGGTAAGGCGGAACATTCAATCTGGAAAACTGCAGGATACTAATATACTTGGTCTAATAATAGGTATTGTAAAGTGATGCTGGATTGTCTTGAATATTTTCTGTTCACTGGAGTCTGTGTCCTATAGTCAATCTCCAATCTAGTCTTTCTCAATGTTATGAGTAATGTGAAAAGAACTTGAAATTCATGCAATCTAAAATAGATCCAGCTATGCCATTTGCCTTATTATAAGTCTGTGTACCCACATAAATAAATTATTGTTGTTTACAATTCCATGGTCTCAATATTCAGAGCTTGACATATATGCAAGATCATATAATACCTTCTCCAACCCATTTATACAATGTCCCCACCGGTAGTGCTACGTGGCGTTGTCACCTCACAGCAGGCGTTGTCGCGTTAGATGCTCGACTGGAAAAATGTTTCTTGTGTGTGGAGGCATGCATGAATGGCGATAGCACGTTGAAGGTTGTGTGCATCAGGGCTGGTAACTTCGGCGTAAAATCCACTACCAAACATTAGCGGACGGGTTCTGCTGTGGCGACTAACCAGGGATGGCGAAGAACTGCTGTACATGACCATAATGCATGACTTGACCAAATCTTACATACTTTATCTTATCACAGCTCAAGATCACATCGTTGTAACTTCATTGCATTTGAATCCTCATTATTTAATGTCACTTGATGTCATCATATTGCAAAAAAAAAGGCTAATGAGTATGAAGCCATAAATACAGTATATATGGACAGAATTTTTACAGTCTTTAGCTCAGACTCTGTTACTTCTCTCGTTAACCACCTATATAGGCTGTAATAATAGCTTATTATTTCTTAATAAAAGTTCATTCAGATTTCATTCAGTTAAATACATATTTATATCTACTTTTATGCTCATTTAAAATCTCTTTGTTAATTTCATTCACTTAGGTTCATAGCATCATAGATGTGTACTAAGCTAATGGCCCTGGAGCCTTTACAAGCCTAGCCCATAGGATTACCTTGACATCGTGCAACCCAACCTTATTCCAAGTTTCTCTGTGGAGTAGAGCCACTGGAGTTATCCCTGAGGTGAATTTTCTATTTCCCATCCACTCATCAAGATATCTCTTGAAGAGGGCCAGTGAGGTGCTCTGCTTGACATGTATGGGATGTCTATTCCATAGCATGAGCAGTCTCTGGGTTATGAACCTGTCCCTCCAGCATGTTCTGTTGATTTGGGTAATGAGATTGAGGTCTCTGGAGTGTGTGGTGTGGAGCGATTTCATTAGAAATAGCATTTCTAACAGAGCTGCGTTAGACATGACTTTGTAAGTCAAGCAGAGAACGCCTCTAAGCAGGTGATATGAGACAGAGAATATTTGGAGTTTTTTGAGTCTGTCCATATAGGATAAGTGTTTAAGGCCTAGGATCCTCTTTGTGAGGTACTTTTGCGGCCTCTCCAGTTGTTGCAGGTGTCTAGTGAGGTACATGCCAAATGGGGCATTGTAGTCGATGAATGGCCTGATGGGGGAAGAGTAGAGGGAGACAATGATCTCTTTCTTCCGGATGCAAAACCCTTAGTAATGAGATGTGCCACATAGAAGGACTTTCTGACCACAGTGGCAATGTGGTGGTCAAAATAGAGGTTGCTGTCAACCTGTGTTCCCAGATCTTGTATAATGCTTTCTCTGTTCAGTGGACTACCAATGATGTGATATTTCATGGGAGCTGGGTTTTTCCCAAAGGGGATGATGACACATTTTTTTGGCATTGAGGTTCTGGGTATGGTTCTTGTCCCCTTACGCCATGGTAAAGTTATAAATGTACTTTCCAAATTATCTGACATTGACTGTTTTAACTATAATGCTGTAAAGAATTGTTTGCTAGAATTTTTTAAGCTAACACTTGAAACTTATAGGAAAAAGTTTTGTGAGCATAGACGCAAGGCAGATGAAAGTGTGTGTGAAAATCTTGCTGAACTGAGCACTTATTTTCATAGGTGGGTGAGTGGATGTCAGGTCATCACTTTTGAAGGGCTGGCCGACATTTTGGTGAAGAAACAAGCCCTTAGCACATTGCCTGAGGACATGAGGATCTGGTTAGCTGATAGACTATGTGCTACTTCAGAGAAGTTGGGGAAGAAGGGAGACCTATACCTAGCAAACAGGGCATCCCTGCACAGGAAAGGGACCTCTAGTGCAGCTCATGGGTCTAAAGGAACCCATGGTGGGCAGCCCAGACTGCCCCAACAGAATCTGCCATTAGCAGGGGAAGCCATTAGTCCAGGTGCACGTCCAGGACCTATGGTTAAATGTTTTGAATGCAACCAGTGGGGTCATGTGGCATACAAATGTCCACAGAGGCAAGGTGGGGAACAAAAGGTGAGAGAGCCAGTAAGTGGAAGGACAAAATGCCAATAATAGGTTGTCTTGAGACAACAGGAATACCAAAATACCATCCTGCAGATGTCCTCATAGGGATGGATTTTGATGAGGCAGTACCATGTGTTATTGCAGTTACACGCAGTCAGGCTTGGAGACAAGCATGTGGGTCTGGTAGCATGGGGGAGACCCAGACAGACCACATACTTGCAGCCAGGACTGGTGAGGTGGTTACTTCAGGGAGGGAGCTATCCTGTAGCAGTGAGACTGAAGGTGAGCCACAGCTGCTTGTTGGCACTGATGTTCCCTTGGACAGAGAGACTGCAAAGGTAGAGGAGAGTAGTAGTACCTAGGCTGACAATGAGGCACTGCTGTAAGAGGATGCCAGACTTCCTGTGGAAGGGGAGTTGGGAATGGTTACAAAGAGAGAGTCAGGCTCAGCTCTCAGACTCTACATTACAAGGCCTGAGGCAGGTAGCTAGTGAGGCACCTGATTCTTAAGGGAAGGGGGAATCTGTATACTGGGACAAAGAGTTACTGTATCGAGAGTGGACCCCTGAGGGAGGGCTAGAAGGTGAGAGGATACAGCAGTTGGTAGTGCCTAGAGCCTACCATCTGGTGCTTCTAGCCATAGCCCATGATATTCCCTTTGCAGGTCATATAGGCATAAAACGTACAATGAGACTTATTATGCAGAACTTCTATTGGCCTGGAAGTTCCATATATATAACAGGGTACTGCAGGACATGTGAGCAGTGCCAAGAGGTAGGCAAGGCAGGACCACACGTGAGAGCTCCTTTAATACCTTTGCCTATGATTGAGGAGCCATTTCAGAGGGTAGCTATGGATATTGTGGGACCCCCGAATACCCTACGTTCTACAGGGAAAAAGTATATCCTAGTAGTAGTAGACTATGCTACAAGATACCCTGAGGCAGTGTCTTTGTCCTCCATTGAGGCCGAAAAGGTGGCAAATGCTTTGTTAGAGATATTCAGCAGGGTAGGTTTCTGAAAAGAAATACGGACTGACAGAGGTACCAATTTCATGTCAGACCTGCTGGCTTGTCTGTGGAAGTACTGTGGGGTGAAGCACCTGAAGACCACCCCTTACCATTCTCAGATTAATGGTCTTGTTGAGATGTTAAACTCTACAATCAAGTCCATGCTATAGGCATTTGCAGACTAGTTTAAGAGGGAGTGGGACAAATATTTGCCCCATATGTTTTTTGCTTACAGAGAGGTTCCCCAGGAATCCACAGGTTTTTCACCCTTTGAGTTGCTGTATGGGCATAGGGTGAGGGGACCTCTAGATTAAATTCAAGATAAGTGGGAAGGTGAGTGTGAATACCACAAGGAGTCTGTTGTGGCATATGTCCTAAACCTCAGGACAAGGCTCAGGGAACTCATGGGCTTGGCCCAGGAGACTCTGGCAGAAGGCCAACAGCATACAAAGGTCTGGTATGACAAGAATGCTCAAGCTAGAGAGTATGCTGTAGGGCAGCAGGTAATGGTTCTTATTCCTGTCAGATACAACAAGCTGGAAACAGCTTGGGAGGGACCTTACAAGGTGGTAAGAAAGATAAATGATGTTAACTACATGGTAGAACTGCTAGGCAGGAGGCAGGGGCAAATATTGTACCATGTTAACATGATGAAACCATACCATTTTAGGGAGGCCCTTGTCCTGAGTATTTGCAGTGAATTGCAAGAGGAATCTGAAGGAGATCTGATGACTAATCTCCTCAGTGAGGCTCGGGCTGGCACATCAGTGGAAGGAGCAGCAATGTCCCAGCAGCTATCTCCTACCCAAGTTCGAGAAATCCAAGCAGTGTTACAGGAGTTTGGGGATATGTTCACTGGGGTCTCCGGATGCACCCACATGGTGCAGCACAAGGTGGATACAGGACCCCAAAGGCCTATTATGCAGGCCCCTTATAGGGTGCCTGAGAGAGTCAAACAAACTCTGAGGGAGGAGAAACAGGAGATGTTGGAACAAGGAGTAATTAAAGAATCCAACAGTCCCTGGGCCTCCCCAGTGGTGCTGGTGCCAAAGATGGTTGGTGGAACCAAGTTCTTTGTGGACGACAGGAAATTAAAATAGTCACACAGATTCAGATGCTTACACAATGCATAGGACAGATGAGGCTCTAGAGAAGCTGGTGTGGATAAGTATCTTACCACCACTGATCTTACCAACGGTTACTGGCAGGTGTTCTTGACTCCCAGTGCTAGAGAGAGGTCAGCCTTTGTGACTCAGTTTGGCTTGTATGAGTTCACAAAGATGTCCTTTGGAATGAATAATGCCCCAGTGACTTTCCAGAGGCTGGTAGATCATATCCTTGCAGGAGCAGGAGGGTTTGCCCTTGCTACCTAGATGATATTGCCATCTACAGCCATTCCTGGCAAGAGCACCTTCAACATATCAGGGAGGTGTGGGGCAGACTACAAAGGGCAGGGTTGACCATTAAGCTGAGCAAATGTTAGGTGGGTAAAGCAGAGGTCCCTTACCTGGGACATAGATTGGGGAGTGGTAAGACCAGGCCAGAAACTGCCAAAGTGGAAGCCATTCAAGCACGGCCTGCACCTGTTACCAAAAAGCAGGTGAGAGCATTTTTAGGGACAGCAGGGTACTACAAAAAGTCTGCCCTAAGATATAGTACCATAGCTACTCCCCTCACAGACCTGACAAGGAAAAAAAGGCCAGATATGGTAGTGTGGACCCCAACATGTGAGCAGGCATTCCAGAAGCTTAATGAAACTTTGGGGGACCCTCTGTGTTAGCCAGTCCAGATTACAGGAAATAATTTGTTGTGCAGGTGGATGCTTCAAACCATGGGGTGGGGCTGTACTTAGCCTGATTTCTTCAAAGGAAGAAGAGCACCCAGTGGTTTATCTCAATCATAGGCTTCAACACAGGGAGGAATGGCATGCAGCTGTAGAAAAGAAATGTCTAGCCACAGTGTGGGCACTGCAGAAACTTCAGCCTTATCTGTATGGAAGAAAATTCACTGTAGTTACAATCACAGTCCCCTAACATGGTTACACCGAGCCAGCAAGCAAAATACCAAGTTGTTAAGACGGAGCCTAGGGTTGCAAGCATATGATATGTCAGTGCAGCACTGCAGTGGGGTTTGTAATGCCAATACAGATGGGTGTCAAGACAGGGAATGGGGTAAGGTATATTCATATAGACCTAACTCCCTCAAGCAACATTTCTGATGGGTCACGTGAAAAACTAGCTTAAATTCTCTGTGGGTACGTTATTTGATGATGTGTGAAGGCTGCCAGTCTAGCTAGACAGAATTTAGGTTGCAAGCCTAGCTAGCTAGAATTTTGTAAATAATTCTATGTCATTGTAAATATGAATATAATCTGCAGGCTTGTCTTCTTAAATGTAAGAAGACTGTGTTAAATGTTGAACTTCAAAAATGTAACCACAGTGCACTCTGCTGGAAGAAAGCTGATAAGTCAAGCATTGTATAACTGTTTGATCTCAAAGCTCGGAGACATAATGTCTAGACTGAGGAATTCCTTCTATTGTTTTGAGACCAGAGTTAATTGCTAGATTTTACATACATAATGAATTTTATTGCTGTAGTTTCCTGGCCAGGTGCAAGATCAAAGAAATGTTAAAACTCTGAGTTTCTGTTAGCCTGGGAACCAGAGAAGAATGATGTAATCTAAAATGGGTCAGCAGTGATCTATTATTTTTAAGACTTGAGAGAGAGAGAATCAGAGCATTTTTCATTTGTCTTCCGAACTGACCACTCACCAGTACTTGCTTTGCTCTGTCTGTATGTAAGTAGGATCTTAGACTTTAGTGTTTCTCTTAAGAAATAGATAGAAAATAGTAAGTTTAGACCAGTTGCTTTCTATATTTATGCCAGACTATTCTACAATATTATTTTAAGCATTTTCCTGTGATTTCTGAACTCTTGACTAGCACCATGCTGCATTGTGATTTGTCTTCTGCTTTGATTATTTATTATTAAATATTTTTTAAACTTTTCAATTGTGGGTGTTTTGTGTAGAGATAATTTAAGCTCTAGAGTACATTGCATGTATATAGTGATACTGTACAAACCCACTCCAAATAAGCCTTGCTGTTCGTCACACTTACTAATTGGATAATAATATTGCACAGTAATAACTGGCCACACTTTGGTAAGGGACTTTTTAGTAAATGATAAATAGGAGTTCTGGTGGCAGTGAATTACTACCTTATAGCCTGGACAGAAGGGGCACAGCTAGTGAACCTGTGTCAGCCTTCCCCAGGAGTGTCTGTGTGGTTGTATATAAATCATATAGGGTTAGACCTGTGCCAGCCTTCCCCCAGAGTGCCTGTGTGGTTGTATATAAATCATAGGGGGTTGGGAGGGTGACCTAATGGTTAAGATATTTGCCTTACAAACACAAGGTGCAGGGTTTGAGTCTCACAAGGGATAATTAGCTAGGCTTAAAATGTCTCACAAGGGCAGTTAGTCTAGTACTACTCTATCTATATCTCAAGGTGTGCATGTCTGTGTGTGTCAGATACTTGGTCAGGGATACAAAGCACTGGTTGGACAGAGGGAGTACTAGGAGGACTAGGCTTGGAACCCTGGCTAAGGACTCCACTCTATAGCTGTGCCAGTGGGGAGTCTAATTGGGGATCTGGCGAGGAAGGGAGAAACCAGCCCCAGGCTGACAGTAATCTCTGTGTGCTCTTAAGGGAAATTGTACTTTACCATGTGTGTATTTGCTATCCCTGTCAATGTGGACACCCCCCACTGGTGCTAGTGGTGAGGATTGAGGCTCCTTGATCACTGGGCCAGTGCACGAGCATCACACTATGTAAACAAATTCCCTATATCTATATTATGGAAGATAGTAAGATGTGTATGTGTATGTTTGTTGAATTGCATTACATCCTGCCACTGTCCATATGGGAAATGTGCATCACACCATGACAGAATTAGCAATCACATATAAAGTGGTTTAGAGATGGCTTGCAGAGGTTCATGGAAAGACTCTGCTTTATTATATGGGCATGCATATTTGACATGAGGACATCCTCCATTCTTCTGCAGCAAAGATGTAATGTGGCCAGAGGAAAATGGAGGATGGTTGATGCCTGGGTATATGTGAAAGGCCCCCCAAGTGGTAGTGAAATGAAGTATATTCCAAAGATCATACAATGACCATAATGTACCACCAACCATATACACACAGAGGTAGACTGGGCCTAATTTGAACCTTACACCTGTGTAGGTAGAAATGATTGCCATGCAATATCAAAGTAGCAATAACACATATGTCTGAGTGTAACATTGTCACATTGCACTCTATGGAGTATGTATTTTATGCTGAGGAGAACATGTTGAGAGGACTGTAGGACATGGATGTGGAGTCACATCCATGTGTAATATTGTCTCAAAAGTGATTTTTGTATGTATAGACAAAAGTTGTCTGCTGTCAGATTAGAACCCCTACATATGTATGTAGAGTAGGTTGCAAAAGCAGTAGTTAATGTTACTGCCACAGCATAGGTGTTGTTTTGAATACTATCAGAGTGCATGTTATACAGTATGGCATCATCACTGTATGCTAGAAAGAGATGTTCGGAGTAGGGTTTGACATAGCTGTGGAGTCACATATCATTCTACAATTGTCATTATAGTGATTGTTACCCTCACGCAGTTGACTGCAGTGAGAATAAAACTCCTACCTAAATGCTTACAAAGTAACAGTACTTAATGCAAGCAACACACCACAAGTCTTACTTTTATACTGTTGGGCATTTTATAACTGATGACCTCAGCAGGGTCTGGTGAGAAGAAGGCGGTAATAGCAGTGCCCCACTTGCAGTTTTAAAATATTCTCTTGAATGTCAACCAACTGAACAAACATAAACCAATTGACCACAGTGAAATTAGAACCCCCTACCTTAGTACACTGAGTAAAGAAGTCCGTATTTATAGCAAGCACCA
Source organism: Protopterus annectens (assembly GCF_019279795.1). Taxonomy (NCBI): domain Eukaryota; kingdom Metazoa; phylum Chordata; order Ceratodontiformes; family Protopteridae; genus Protopterus; species Protopterus annectens. Next base: position 1,088,552,638 of record NC_056727.1, on the reverse strand, counting down.
CAGTACAAGTCTGATTTTTACAATGCTGCAAGACAATTTATAGTGGATGACATCATCAGTGGATGTTTGAGAGAAGATGTTAGGAGGACTGAATTAAATGGATGTGTAGTCATGTACAACTGTCAAAATATTGGTTCTGTATGGGTTGTACTGATCACTGAAGAATACACAGTTACACTCTTCTGACTAGGCACTCACACACAAGTTGACCACAGTGATACTAGAACCCTTACCTAACTAGGTGCATCAGCTACAGAACTCAGTACTTAACACAAGCACCATAGCACAAGTCTGACTTTTACAATGCCACAGGACAATTTATAGTAGATGACATCATTACTGGATGTTTAAGAGAAGAAGTTATGAGGCCTGAGTTAAATGGATGCATAATCATGAACAACTGTCAAAATATTGGTACTCCATGGGATTGTACTGATAACTGGAGAATATACTGTTATGCTTTTCTGACTAGATGCATACACACACATGTTTACCATAGTGAGATTAGTAGGTACACCAGCTACTGAACTCAGTATGCAACATAAGAGCCATGGCACAAGTATGACTTTTAACTGATGTTGGACGTTTTATAGTGGATGACATCATAATTTGATGTTTGAGAGAATATGTTGAGAAGCCTGCATAAAATGGATGGCTAGACATGTATGACTGTCAAGTTATTAAAGTTCTACATGTTACCAGATTGATGAGTGTGCAAAGTGCAGTACTTGCAGTTTTGTTTCCAATGTGGAGGTATACTTTAAGACACAGCTTTACAAACTATATGAAAACAGTTGTCGAGTACTGAAAATCTGAATGTGTATTGTCAGTATAAAGATGTACACAGTACATAATAAAGCATTTTTATTTTTGTAGTGTAGTTGATATAATTGGGAACAAGTACTGAGAGACAAAATTTCAAGTACATGAGCACAGGTAACACATGACTACAGTGCAAATATGTGTTCTTTCCTTAAAAAGTGCCTTCCCTTTGGTTGTGTTTTTACATATACTTTTATGGGCTGAAGACTAACTGGGCAGCAAACATAAGTAATACATGCTAATGTGCAGCTGGATTGTGAGATGGATATTGATAGTTTGTGCATGTGAGATATGATACATATTTAAGGACTCGTACTCGAACTTAAGAAGTACTTATCCATACTGGCTATGGCAGTCACATCTAACAGATACTATGATGTACATAAATAGTTCATGTCAGAAATGTTGCATCACAAATTGTCTAACTTTTAAAAAGTATTTATACTACTTTCCCTATATGTGTAATGCTAAATGATGAAAAAATCTGGGCATCGATTTCATTGACAAAAATACAAGAGGTCTATTGGTTTGCCATCTGGGCAGCCATGGTGGTGCAGTGGTTGGTGTTGCTATCTCACAGCAAGAGGTTCTCTAGTTTGATCCTCGGCTGGGGTGCCTTCTGTGTGGAGTCTGCATGTCCTCCCTGTGGTCACGTGGGTTTCCTCTGGGTGCTCCAGTTTCCTCCCACATCCCAAAGACTTGCTGTAGGTGGATTGGATCCTCTAAATTGGCCCTAGGCATGAGTGTCTGCATGTGTGTGCCTTCTGTGGAAGGTTAGATGATGGGCTGGCAACACCTTAAATCTCCACTGCCACTCATGAGCAGAGAGGTGATCCGATGTAGTGATCCAAACCGGGAAAAGCTGAAAGAAGAAGAAGATTGGTTTGCTGTCTCTGGGCAAGCATGATAAGTGGAGAGACATGGCAGTTAGCACTTTGAATATTACTGAGTATAAGATAAAGACCTGCTGCCAATATGACTCAGTGGCAGCAGGTGTAAGTGCATTGAGATATTTCTTTTGAACCCAGATGATACAGGGTATAAATCTAATGCCTTTAATTATGTATTCATAATGTAATGAAATAATTATTTATTTTACTTTAACTGTTTGTTTTCTTAGCACTGCAGATTTAAGCAGCACTCTGCAGAGTTAACCACACCATGCCATAGGACAAGAACAGTGCGATGCCAAACTCCATGCAAACACAAAAACAAACAGAGAAGGGCTTCATTAGAGGTGATTTCTGCCATGTGTATGGTGTATGATTCTATTTTGTGACTAGATTGAAAGTGGTGAAGTGGGGGTAGCAGGGGGGGAGGGTAAGCAATATAGGAATGTGCAGGACGGAGGTAGGAAACAGCCATAGCTAACCACTTCTTCAATAGTGTAAATAAAACATATGTATATGTGGAATGCCTTTTGCACTGGAGACAGCCTTGGCCAGATTATTCCAAGCTTCAGATTTATATTGAAACCTGGTATAATCCCTCTGCAGCAGCCTTCAGATGTGGTGCTTTACAAAGAGTCCAATAAAAATTCTGGACTCCTTGACACCCCACCCTTGAGCCCTAAAGTTGGGACCTTCCCTTCTACCTCCAGACATGTCTGCTCAGGACAAACATTAACAGTTAACAGTGTTTTCTTGCCAATTTGCGTTACATTATTTTAGAGAGGAAAGCAGTTTTTGATATAGGAAGATTAATCTGATAGTTGGCATTACTTTATAAGTTGGCTGCTGCTGAACCTGTTAGTTGATTTAAATTTGCAAATATGTATTTGGGACATACCTGTCAACTGTACAGTTTTTCACAGAATGTCCAGATTTTTGACTCATATTTTTGGTCTGTTTCTCATGAAATTGTGTTTTTTTGACAAATCATTGAGGGTTGAAGTCAGAAAATAATGACAGACATTTGAGTTTTAGATTTTATACCCTTCAGAAAATTCATGCTAATGCAAAACCTGTTATTCTATCTGCTTTCTAGGTTTGTAAGAACAATATATAAAAGTGCTCCTATTTTTGGGCCTTCCCTACATTATTTATGACTTTCTCCAGATTTCTTGTTCTAATATATTGAGAGGTATGATTGGGGGTATATATTTTATGACCTGACACATTTTTGGGTGGCTTTACACACTGAGAAAATTAATTTGTACAATATGAGATTCAAACATATGTAAAATAGTCAAAACATATTCTTTCACATAAGTGATTTTTCATCCTTTCCAGACAGCTCATTAATTATATATAAATACACATACCAGAGTGAGGGGTTAACCATAGATGTGTGTGACCTGACAAGGTCTGGTTTATAAATTCATATGTGGATGAGTATCACTGAACTCTAAAGTCCATCAAAGGCCAAAAAAGATAATATAATTACAGAAACATAACCAGTATACCCTCAGTCACACATATAATTCATATGAGCCACAGTGCTATACATTCTTATTGTTATTTGTAATTATGTTTACATTATTTTATTTTTTATAAAAGTGAGTGGACAAGCATTACTCTGCCTCTGTAATTGTATAACTGAACAATCATAATTATACTGGTACCCATAGTTACACATGTGATATATCTCTGATATCCTGTGCATGCTCAATGCACATGAATAGATATTTATTTGTATGTGTAAGTATATTTTATTCTGTTAATTTCTATATAAAGTAAAGTGAAACATTAGTAAGAAAATGTTGGTCTTAGCTAGATTAGAACACAGGCTCACCTATACTATAACCCTTAATTTACAACTGCTACCAGAGGAACAACAATGAAGTAACTGTGTATTTTCAAATTCATTACTCTATATGTGCGCTGATTGTCGCACAATGCTTCTCAACAGTTTGCACTGTGGCAAACCGTACAGGATACAATGCATCAATTTCGACATTGTTTACTCTCTGCTTCCAGTCTGCAGGTATTCTAGACCTGAAGGTGTTGGGGAAGGTTGCTGACTGTTGTGTAATGCCACTTAATGGTTTGTGCAATGGTAAGCAAAAAAAAAATACACCCATTTTCAAATTGACTACTGTCTGCTGGTGTTATGTCTGCATCATGTGTGGGTCATTAGGCCAACTTTGTGAGAAGTTAACTGTTGTGCAGTCATGACAGGCAAAGTTCACTTTGTTTTATCCTTGTAAGCAGGGCTTATTATATTTTATCTTTAAAAGACAAATGTTGTACTTGAACAGTGATCTACAGATAGTATATACTGTGCCGTTCATCATGTTTAGCAGGTGTACTATACGCACACTTGATGCACACTTGATGTACTATACGCACACTTGATGTAGTCTTTATCATAGAAGTACATTACATGAAATGTATTTGATTTATCCATTTTAACATGTTTTCGCTAAGCTAAGCGGCACACCACACAAATAGTAATATAAAAAAAAAATAAACATTACAAAATAAATGTTAGTACACGTTAAAGATTTTTACACAAGTCTGGATTTGAATTGTTACACCAATGAACCTACCGGACACAATAAGGGTGTCTTATCCCTCTTTGCCTTAGGAAGAGCTTTGCAATAAGCATGCAATTCATTGTGCATACAGACAAGTCCATTTCATCCACAGTATTAACAAGCCATATAACACTTGTACACTCTCAGTTGTCTGTACATGTGTTAATTACAGATTTAATGCAATGACTGATCATGCAACCATTTATAAGTATTGTTTGCAGCAATGCAGATCTGTCTTTTCTTTGAATGGTGTTCATTCTTCTCTTATCTGAGGAGTAATTTCAGACATGCAGTCTGTAAGGTATTTTGTATGATTGTCCTTAGAATATATGAGAAGATTAAATTTCAATAATTTATGTTTTTCAAAAAAGGCACAGGAGTTTGGATATTATTGAACAGAAACTGAGCCATGTGTGCTGCTTACTTACATTTAAAACCTTGATACAATTACTTCTACATTTTGAAGTGCAACCTGTGTGACACACCCACTGCAAGTAAGGGGGACTAAATTGCTGTTGTGTTTTCCTTTGTTTTCCTTCTCTCTACCTCTAATCATTCACATTCACAATCCATTAGCAACTAATACTGTGGGAGTTTGTGCACTATGTCACTATGTTTACACCTGCTACATGGAGCCAGGATTTTGGGATTCAGCAATTCTAATGAGTTCACACCTCATTTGCATCTTCACAGTGCTCATCAGCCTGAATCTACACTACAAAAAGGTAACCATGTAGCTAGGGAGCCTGTAGGTTAGAAGAGTTGTGAATGTGGACAACACAGAAGATTATTAGTTTGGATTTATCTGCACAAAAGACTGCTGACAAGGTATCATTTAATTTTCAATTACATACTAGAGTTGTTGACATCTTAGTAGGAAATAAATAAATATATATATATATATATATATATATATATATATATATATATATATACCCGAAACAGCAAAACATTGAGACAAGGTTGCAGAAAAGTTAATTTTACGAACACCTGGATCACCATAATTTAACACCAGGAAATTAACTATTTGGCCACCAATGCTTTAAAATGAAACTGAAGCAAGTCTAACCCACCCAAGTGGGGGCTTCAACCCCCATGCCCCCTAACTAAATATACCAACTCTGAGATCACACTATAGTGGAGAAAAGGGCAGTGTTCACCATGGTGATCAAGTGGTTAGTTTTCCAGTGTTAAATTACAGTGATCTGGGTGTTCATAAAATTAACTTTTTGGCAACCTTGTCTCAGTGTTTGTCATTCGATTAGATGGCTGCTTGAGAATTATAAGTAACTCTATATATATTTTTTATTTTTATTTGCAGTTTGTTTTCCAGGATAGTCTATTGGGCTACAAGGAGCCCATTTTCAATTGAGTCCTGGGGAGAAAAGCTCCAGAGAAGTACAAATACATAATACAGAAAGAGCACAAATCCATAATATGCATTTCAATTAAATGTTAAATACATATTTTGTATGGTACAAACCCATATTGTACATTTCAAATAGATGTTACATAATGCAAAAATAAAAAAATGATTTTCATTAGGAAAATTACATCAGATTAATTCAGTAAGTAGTTGATTGGATTGGGAGCCAGTTTATGTTCATGTCCCCCAGGATTATGGTTTCATGAGTAATATTGGTAGAGACCCAGAAGAGAATATCAAGGGATGAGATATTGTCACCAGGGGGAATATAGAGGGAGAGAACAAATATGAGTTTATGCTTGTTTAGGTGGAGTAGGGCTGGTATTATTTCTGCCTTGCCAAATTTAGGAAAGGGTTTAGTATAGGGAGTGGCTAAGAGGGATGCCAAGTAAAGGACTGCTACACCACCTTCCTTTTTTGTGTTCTGTCATTCCTAAACATGTGGTAGTTCGGATGAGTTATTTCAGAATCTTGCATGTGGGGCTTAAGCCAGGTTTCTGAGAGGGAAAGAATATTGGGCTGGTTATGTAGAAGCCAGGCATGAAGGTTTGGAATTTTGTTACATAGGCTCTGAGCATTTACAGGTGAGAAGTGGAGGGGTTTGCCTGTTGCTTGGGGGGTTTGCATTAGTAGGTTAGGTGATATAATTTTGGTAAATTAAGGTAATTAGAAGTATTATTTGAGTAAGTAGGGACAGAGATTTGAGGGTCATGATGTTGGTTATTATAGTAGAAATAGGGGGTGAGTTAAGTTTTGAAGTTAGTTTGAATAAGAGATTATGGTTTAGGTTAATTGTTTAGTAGTTTATCAGGATAAGTTGTGTTTAGCAGTAAACTCTGAAAGGTAGGCTTACTATAATGGGTGAACTGTGGAAGGAGATTTTGGGGGTATGATGGGTGGTTTAGATTGGATGGTGGAAGTGGTGGGAGTGGCTAGCTAAGTATAAGTGTAAGGGTATTGTAGTGGGTGGGATTTGAGGGTAGGGTAGAGGAGTAGAGTGAGCCCGTAGGGTGAACGGAATGGGTAGAGCCAAGGAAGGGAAAAATCAAGGTCAAAAGTGAAAAACAATCAGTGGAGTCTAAGGTAAGTTCAGATGAAAGTATGCAAGGGTTAAGGGATATTCTTGCAGTGGTATAGGGTAATGATTAGAGTGGTTCAGGGAGGTAAAAGATGGCACCACAGGAAGGAAGACAAAGTTAAAGAGTCTGGGGAGGGGTTGGAAAGTGAAAGAAACAGATAAAGCAGCTTTTAACAAACACACAGTTAACTATGCCCTGTAAGCAGAGCAGAAAACAAACATTCTTAAAAACTGTAATGAGGCACTAGGAGTAAATGCAATAGCTTGTACAGATAAAGCAACGTTTAACAAACAAAGTTAATGGAGCCCTATATGCAGAGCAGAAGACAAGTCTGCTTAACTGTAATGTAGTACTAGAAGTAAAATGCAGTAGCTTGTACAGATAAAGCAACTTTTAGCGAGCACAGTTAGCTCTGCACTGACAGACAGTGTTTAGTAGCACTGTAAATAGTAATAAATGATATGGTATTTCTTACACAGTACCTTCTAAAGCCAGGAAAACACAGGCAGAGGAGAGTAGAAGCTTCCATGTGGACTGCACAGAAAGCTAGAAGAATTTTAAAGATGGTGCCATAGGAAGGAAGGCAAAGCTAAAGAGTCTGGGGGAGGGGTTGGAAAGAAAAGGAAGTGAAAGAAACTGGGAGAGGGGTTGGAATAGAGACTGGAGATGGATATCACAGTAGCCTAGTTGGATGGAACCAGTACTGACAGGGTCAGGTCAGCATTGTGAAACAGCACTGAAACAATTAGAAAGGAAGCAACTGTGAAAATCAGAGCTGAAGAGGGAATGAGAGCAAGCCAGAGATGGAAATGTTGCAGATATAAGTTTAAAAACAGGAGACAAAGGGAGCAGAAGATGTACTGGGGTTAAACAACACTCTACAGTGTGGCTGGCAAAATTAAACCTACATATACTGGAATTATTGACAGTTAAAACAACATTAAACTAAAAGCTATTGGTACTATTAGTTAAAACAGCAAGGAATGCGGTAGACTGCTGGCATTGTGTTGCCGCCTGGTGGCCAAAGTAAGTTACTACAGCCAAAAAAACTAACCTGTGTGTATGCTCATCTGCCCTGTAGTAATACTTTAAATAATGAGCAGTTTACTTTGTTAAAAGCAGTTATACATTAGCAAATGCAACTTTTATATTTATGGATTTCTTAGAAGTTTACTAATGTCATAGGCATTTTTGACAGGGCATTTTACTTTTTCATCATAAGTGTTATTGCTACAGCTGTTTCTCTTACACCCTTCTCTGTTATTTCAGTGAAATGTAAATATCCTATATTGTCAATGACACAGGGGTGTTAGCTTTCTAGGATGGCCCATAGATGCCTCTAGGGGAATGCTGGACAGAGGCAGAGGTGGTAAATGTGTACACATTTTGTGAGACTTTGTTGGAAAGCATTTAAAACAATTGACTGATGTGTTATTCCTTGTTTGGTAAAAGCTGTCACTTGCCTGTTGTTTTAGAGGGTGGGGGACTCATTCCATTTATGTGTTGCCACAACCAAAAACTATTTTAGAGAGGTTTGCTTTTTCTTAGTCCTTGTTTTAGATCAAACCTTGGTTTGGGTGTCACTGTGGTATGTTACAACCACATAACCTTTTATATTTTAAAGTTTTGTGTTTCTCCAGTAGGTTGTTGTTGTGTCTTTTGGCTCTTCCCTGTTAGGGGTCGCCACAGCGGACCTCCGGTCCACTAATGATTGGCAGTAGATTTTTACGTGCCGAGTTGCCAGCCCTGATGCACAACCTTCAATTTCTTGTATTTTAAAGCTAAGAAACCTTCAGAGATGACTAACATGATGAATTGTAGGACAAACTAGCTATGTCAAATATATAACAGTTGTCTCAGTACAAGCTAATACGTACAAATTTTTAACAGCAGTCAATTTAGTAATGCATAATATAAATGGGGGTGCCATGCCATGATGTATAGACAGGAATGTTGTTTGTACTTCCATGTATCCATACATAATTGTCACCCCAATATGTATATATATTTTTATTCTAATGTTTAACTGTAGGATGTCATGCCATACTGCATAAGACAGAAAAGTGTTCTGAACATTTTTATGCATTATTATTTTTATGCATTAGTACATTTTACTACTTCTTTATACTTCATTCTGTTATATGCATTTTAAGCACATTTATATTTTTAAATATTTTCAAACATTTTTAATAACATTTTTAAAAGGTCCTCAAATATTTTTTAAATATTTTTAATAACTGTATGTTTACATATTATGAGTATGACTTACTATGCCACAATACGGGACAAGACAGTGTGCATACTTACTTGCCTTTTAATAAGTCCAGTGGGTGTTTTGAAAGAAACTCTTAAAGGAAGTAATTACTTATTGAGTGGACCCTCATAGCATCATCAGTGTGTTGGGAATAGCCCTCACCCATTGGCTGACTAACCATATGTTTGCACCATGGACTACATTTAAATGCCATGGTTTTAGTGAATGTCTTTACCTGAAGAAGTCTCACCACCAGGTGAAACGAAAAGTACTTTGTGTTCATAGTTGTTTTATATACATTCTGTATTTTTTATTATTTTTGCATGTGCTATATTAAAGAAAAGGAACTACAGTACTTCGAGTGGACTTACCTTCTTCCGCAAGTGTCTTGGATTGTTGTTTGGTCTCCTACTTTTCCTGGTTTTATGTCCAGCTTTCTGACAGTGAAAGATATTGGCATCTAGACAGTGAGTATGTACAACTGCTGACATGGGTGTAGCTGAGAAGCAGTGTGGTTGGCACTGCAGTTGTTGGAACATGGCCCTGTCGACCACTGTACTGTACCTAGGCCACTGAGACACAACCATCCAGGCTCACATGTTGACCACTTCCAGGCGATATTAAACATACAACAAACTTACCACACTGACCCCTGCATATTATACACATGCAACAGTGTAGATTGGGACAGTTGTGGCAATCTGTGCTCCAGTGATATTGCTCCTCAAACTTACATGTTACTGCATTTCTACATGGGATTGAGGGGGGGGGGGTGCACACCTGAAGACTTTAAACATTTGCAATGACTGTAATGATATTTCAGTTATTCTGTTGGCTTTCATTTCATATTGTATTGTGACCTATCTTGCAGAAAGGAGGCATATCAATAGAGTACACATGTTAGATCTTAATGGCATAAATTTCAGCTTCAGACTTCTTACCCTTCAGAAATAAAATGCAACTGCCAAACCTGTTGTAGTATGTCTGTGTAGGTCTGGTGGGGGGCTGTTCACCATTGCCATCATTTTGGGGCCTTAGCCTGGCCTTTCTTTATGGTCATCTACACCTGTCCTGCTGGGTGAGGCTGGTGGTGGGTATGTGACCCTCATTATTATCCATGTGTATGACCTATTGACATCTACAGTTATGTGGGCCATCACATGTATTGCGGTGGGAGTTGTCACCTTGTGTAGTACTGCCTAGTATGTTGACACCAGTATTTGTTATGGATTTCCTGCTGTCATATATAGCTGTCAGCTGTCTGCTGCTATCCCATTCAGTCACCCAATTCCATTGCATTCTTGCATCCATATCATACATACAGCTATGAGAACATACTACTCCATTCAGTAATTGATAGGAAAGGTGACTTTCCTTGTTGCTGGGCCAGTACTGAGGATGGTGCGGGAGGGCTGACTATGTTGGATGCACATAGTACACTCCCTATACATGATAAAGCACAGGTAGTGTCATATTTAGCATACCTTTTACTTTATGTGCAAGTTAGAGAGAGGTATCAGTCTCTGGGTCCCTACAGTGTCAGTGTGTGTGCTATGCATTGCCTCTTTACCACAGGCATGGGCATACTGGGCCTGCCTCCTTCTGCCTACAGGGGTAGGCTCAGGATGTTCCTCCTCCGAGTTCCTCTGTGCCTGTGCTGGCCTTGGCAATGGTGGGGGGCTGTGTGCCCCCCCCCCCCATGCTGTTCCCACTGCAGCTGTTTCTGCAGGATCATATTGTGCAGCATGACACATACTATGAACATTTGTGTACATGTAGCTGGAGAGTACTGCAAGGCCCCACCGGATATGTCAAGGAAGTGGAACCGTGACTTGAGCATCCCAAACACATGCTTTACAATGATCCTGGTTTGTGCATGTGCCTCATTATGGTGTTTTTGTTTGGGTGTGTGTGCATTTCTGATGGGTGTCATCAGCCACGGCTCCAGTGCATAGCCAGCATCCCCCACTAGATAGCCATATGTTATGTCCCCCCTGGCAATTCCCTGATACAGCTGTGAACAATGCCAGATGTGGGACTCATGATAGTTTCCAGGGCTGCCAGCACACACATTCATGATAATGCCCTCGGCATCACACACAACCTGACAGTTGATGGAGGGGAAGCCTTTGCGATTTATGTAGACCCTACCCCACTTGCCAGGTGGTGCTTTGATGTGAATGAGCATGCAGTCTATAGCATCAGCTACCTCAGGGTATTCTGCTATATGGTGGAAGAGACGCATACGCCTGGTCAACGCCTCATGGCTGATGGAAAAATATATGTGCTCATTGGCATGTGGTGTCATGGCATCCAGAAAGTGGTGGAGTACCCTGGAAGCTGATGCCTGTGAGACCCCATAATATCCCCAGTTAGTCTTTGGAAGGTACCTGTGGCTAGTATTCATAAGCCTACACATACCTTGGTATCCACTGGGATGGGTTCCCCTCTGTTAGTTCTGTGTGTGAAGTGTGGCCGGCACAGCACAATGATTTGCTGTAGAATGCACCTGTCCACCCTATAGTGCTCCACTATGTCCAGCTCATGTAGGCCCTGGTAGGTTACCCTGTGTCTGTACACTCTTCTCCTACTCCTCACTGTGGATCAGTTGTTAGCATTCTCCTCCTCACCACCTTCAGTCTCTGGCAGATATTGGTGGAGTAAAGCAGCAACAGCCTCTAACATTTTTAGTTAGTTTTGCCAGTTAAAAATCCCTTATATGTGTACACCAATGGTGTAGAGTTTGTGGGGAAAATACAGTCTGAAGGGTGTTTGCATAGTTTATAGTAGCATGCTGGGCTGCTGCATGTTTAATTGACTGATTCTAATATATTCCAAATGCCAGCTATGCTAGTTCTCCTTGATTGCCTTCCTACTGCTGTTTCCCCTTCCCAGTTCCTCCCTATTTAAGCCCTGAGGCATGCTGCACACACCCAGTTCTCAAATGTAAACAGTGCTGCCATTTCCTCTTTTTTTTTTTTTTTTGTTATGTTTAAAACTCAGTGCGAGGTGCACAAACCCTTTTAGGCTATGTACACAGTGCTCAGGCACATCTGACACACCCCCTTCCTTAGCTGTGCTTAGCTATGGGCAAACATGGGCCATAGAGCTCTGATGAGCTTACAGCAAGCATGACACACCCCCTTATGAAGTCATTCAGCTCTTAGACTTGCAGTGTTGTATTGCCACACCTATACGGTTAGGTACAAGCTGACACTTTGAAGAAATATGTGATTCAATAGAACTCCCCTCATTTGCATACCCCAGTGTGTAGGTCATTAGTTACTGCACTAAAACAGACCCTTTCCCCTTGGCAACCAGTTTACCCTGGTATGGTTTACATACTGCATGCCATTGACTGTAATGGCAAAATGCAGAATTAACTTATAATTGAGTCTTCACATTTTTATTTTTTATTTTTGGCACAATCCCGTTTGCGCACTGCTGCCCCATGCTTAAACAGTCGAGATCAGCAAAAAAATAAAAGTTTAATTTTCATAATAATTAATCAATTTTTCATGCCAATGGCCTTATGTTTGGCCATTGGCATGTCTAATATACATAATACATGCTTTTTCATGAGCTGTCATGAATCCGTTTTATTAGTTTCAGAAATGTACTCAGTTATTTTCTGAATACATTTCTGCACTGACACTATTCTAGCATGGAGACCTGGCAGCTTGGTGAATTTCTAAATCACCTCATTTACATGGCTTTCAACAGCAAATGAGGTGATTTGCATGCCGCACGGTTTTCCGTGCTAGAACAGTGCAGGGCCGCTCGTGCATGTGAAAATGGCACTATCCTGAATCATTTGGTGGCCATTTTCCATGCAGGAACTCTTACACTGTTCCTGCATGGAAAAAAATGGCTTCCTGAATTCCGGGATCTGTTTCTGTACCTTACTGGATTTTACCACAGAAGAACTCATAAAATTCACTTTTCTTATAGGCAGCCATTGCCCCCCCCCTTTTAGACTCTGGAAATATCTAGCAGGCATCCCTTCATACTGTTTCCTCCTGTGCATCTTACTCCTTTAGCTTTTTGTGTTTTTTGACTGACTATGCAAACATGATGCCTAAACATTCTAATTATTATTAATTGTTAGAGTTGTTTGATTTCAAAGGTGTACAGTGCATCATGACAGGTCTTAAACTCTTGACTGACATTAGGTGTAATCCCTTCCAAGTACCTGCAAAACACGTCTGTCCCATGTTGCTTAACCTCCCATGGTTTATACTGTCAAGTATTAAAATCTAAGCAGTGGAAAATGAAGTGCCTTGGCAAGTCCTGTGAGTTCTGCTTATGTGTTATACAATGACATCATCTATTTTCAGCGAGTCTTTATTGACTCCTACTTTTGCAATTCTTCTTAATGAAGTACTTCGGATCTTCCACATTTTATGAAAGGCTATTATTCCTTTGAAGTATTTTCTTATCAATTTTAAAGCCTTCATAACTTGGGAAGCATTGGTGATATGCCGGCTAATATCCTAGTAATGACCTTCATGGCATCTGCAGCTACATTGCTTTCTGATGCCATCTTGTCTGTCTATTCATGACAAAACATACTATACACCCACCTCTCCAGTACATTTCACAGATACTTAGACCAAGCAACGACTAACAGAACATATGCATTCAGAGTACAGTCATTTACAGTCAAGTTATAAAACATGCTTATTTTAGTCAATGAGGGACAAGATCTGATGTTCAGTGTATCTGACCACTGTACATTCTTATAAATCAATTTTGTTCTTTAAAATTTAACATATGTACTCCCTGTTAACATTTGTATAAGTTCCCAGACTATTATTACTATATTATTGCAGATGGCTGGAATATAGTTCAGAACTCAATGCATGATAACAGAAAAGATAATTCTATTAAAAATTCATCACATACTATTCTTTGACAATGGAGGATTTGAAAGCGATTGACATTATAGCTGTATCTATATCTTGCAAAAGCAATATTATACTTTTCCAACATTTAAAAATCATGTTTGAGAATATTTTTCTTATTTGTACTTTAATGCTTTAAGCAATTTTAGTTGTTCATTGCAATCTAGGTGTCCTTTGAGATAACCCAAAAATATATTTAACTATGGACTTTAATAAAATTGCACTCAGTTTCACTAAAAAATTGAAAATTAATCCTTTTTTTTTCCCGGAATATGCCATTAAGTATTACACATTATAGTTCATCACTTATCTAATTTTGAAAATGAGTTAGAAGATAATTCACCTCCACTTAAAGTTAGATGGGATTCTTTTAAAACAGTACTGAACTTAACTACCTTCACTGACCTGAAGCTGTAGCCTGCCCTTCATTTAGACTGCTTTCATTTCTCAGCTACAACAAATTGTTAAATTAACTGTTTAGATAATGAAAGTAATATTGTTTTGGCTTTAGCTCTGAATTTAAAATTTTTAAGAAAACATTAATTTTCTAAAAGCCATGAGCTGATATAACAAAAGAATACACTGTCTTGATTTTGTGTACGCGTGCATGCACGCGTGTGTGTGTGTGTGTGTGTGTGTGTGTGTGTGTGTGTGTGTGTGTGTGTGTGTGTGTACAACTATTATGTTTCCATTACATTTGTGTAACATAACCTTAGTGATATTGTCTGCTGAATTTTAGGTTGTGAAATCATGTCTCTCTTTAGCTATTCTGTGGTTTACTTGCAAAATAAGCCAGTAGTTCTCACACTCTGTCATACATCCTTGTCTTGTGAAAAGGAAACACGATGCCACAGAAACGCATCTGACCTTGTCCTCTACTTATGAAGATTATATTATTGCATACTTAATTGAAAAGGAGTTCTTCCTACATCAACAAAATATAAGGTGAATCTCATTGGGTCATACAGAGTTCTAAAGTTGTTGAATTTCCTTCCTGACTGTTTCTTTTGTGAAAGAAATGGGACCAGCATTCCTTCCATAGCCACTTCTACTGCACAATGCAATAGAGCACTTTCCTCCTTCTATGTATAGCTATAATTATATAATTAAATATACTTATTTTGAGTCCCTGCTTTTCAGCAATTTTTGTCACTCCTCAGCTATATTTCTAAACCAAGGCTATATTATCATTGTCTTCGATTCATTACATATTGTAATTTTTATATTTATTTTTTTTTTTTCATTTATTTAACATTTGTTGATGAGGAAAGTCTGTCTAGAACACAGCCTATATTCAGCAGAGGCCCATGGAGATACACTTATGAGTTGGCTATTCTGTTAAAGAAAAAGAAGCAATTAAATTCAATCAGTAAAGTTAATGATCAGCTTGAGTTGTTTGCTTCTTTATAAATTTAACAGGTATTGCTCTGTCTTCATTTTCCTTTGTTTCTTGAAGTATTCAAAATAGTACATATTTCATCAGCTCTTGATAGTAAGCATTTTGAGCACTCCCATCTCTTTATTTCTTTTTGATTTGTATATTTTTGCTTGCAATTGTTAGTCACTTGTGTGATAGCAGTATTTTATGCACTCCCCTCAATAATCATGCATACTACATCCATTTATGTTTGCCTAATATTTCCTTATGCATTATTTATTTTGGTAAAATGTATAAAACTGATATTCAGAATCTTGATTTTTGTTTAGCAAGACAGCATAAATTGTTTGCAAGCCACAACTACTGATGGTGACTTGCTCTAAAATTACTACTTACTTCCAAATGCAAATTTTTCCTTTCTCTGTCCGTAATGGCTTCTTCCTAAATAGCTTCTAGGGTTGGCCTCAATAATGTTTCTTCTCTTAGATGTTGCTACAAACAAAGTGTTCTGATTTGTATCTGGAATATAAGAATTTATTAATAATATATTTTTCTGTCAACCTAAGGATTACAATATTCATGAAAATGATATTTATTTATAATTTCTTTTGTTGACTACGAAGCCACAATCTTCCATTATGAGTGATTATACTTTATATTTATAATTATTTGCTTGCTGTTATTTTGATCCTATCTCTAGTCAAATGTTTGCACATTCCACTTTTTGTTTTCTCTCTCTCTTTCTTATATACTAAGTACCATCATATATTGACTTCCTAACTATGTGTTTTCGTTATGTCACAATTCTCTAACTGCCCTAACATGCAGACATCATTTAATCAACAGCATAAGATCAGGCAGTGTTTGACCTAAACTCTCTTCAGTAATGCTCATTACATTCTACATGTATCTTACCCATTTTCCCTCATTCAAAGTAATATTTGGTGTAGCTTTAATTTTCTTTTCTTTCTCTGTATTCTTTTCTTCTTTCAGAATGTGAAACTGGGTAAAGCCCTGTGCCAAGATGAGGGAATCTTTATATGTATTCTTCCCTTTTATCTAAATCATATCTGTTACGATAGGCAAATTACTATCTAAATTAAGAAAGTATAATTTAAATAACATCCTGATAAACCACTGAAAGATTCACAGAAGCAAAAATCAAAATGTCATTTTGTACTGAGTAATAGACCTTGCAAGTTCTTTGCTAGCATTTCAAAAATATTGGCTAAATAATAATTTCAGTAGCTTTTCTAAAAATGGTCAGTTCCCATCATTTCCATGTAATGCTGTTTTCCTTATCCATTCTCCACAATATAATAATTCTATGACTGCATCTAATTGTATAGTAGTGAAAATGTGAGATTGTAGTTATGCAATAAGTGTGCTACCCTCCCAACCATCATTGATTGTTTTTGCTTTTCCTGCTCTGTACAATTGTGGAGTTTGTATATTTATGTAGGGCAATGTAGGGGCATTGTTATGAGTTTACTTTCAGCTATATGTTTAGGAGATGAAGCAGTGATAGAACATCTTAGCTTATGAACTCCCAGCTTGCAACTGCCCACAGCCCTAGGTTGTCAGTTGCATCTTATTGATGGCAAAACAATGCTAAACCCCCAAACAAACCTTATTATCAATCCCATCACCTGGTGGATGGAGGGAGGTTAACCATCCTGCATTGACACTGCCAGATTTTTGTATACATGGTGTTTACTGGAGCTGTGTTCACTTTGATAGACACATTTTCTATAAATGTATATTCCTTGCATTTTTAGCTCTTGCATTAAAATGAGTCAGTGTAAAGACTCTGTCTGTGATGTAATGAAAAATACTGGCCTTATTTGCTAATGATCATTTTTTTGGGGAGGGAGTGGAGTGGGAGACCCTGACATCTGAATTATGGCTATGTCAATGAACTCAGAGCTTTGGCCACTTCTCTATGATAAAGCTAACACCAACAAATCCGAGCCTATAACAGACATTTAAACTATTTTCATAAGTAAAAAGGTTAATAATTAAACACAAATCCAATCTGTGCACAGAATCAGGGATCATCACTATTATACATTAGCAACAAACAAGAGCTAAACTTTTTTGTTCCCTTAGCACACTCCAACTGTCAAGAAGTTCAAAATGTTTAGTCTATTTATAGTAAAGTATACCTTTCCTTTTCAAATTACATTCCTCTTCCATAGTTTTCTATAGCTTCTGTACTTTTTATACGCTGTACAGCTATCTGTTTGCAGTTATGGCCTAGGATAATTTTACTATGCTGTTCATCCTGACTGCAGGCTGGTTGATTGGCATAGCTTGATATGAAATCATATTTTTCATGTAGTCATTTATTCATACTTTCACATGTAATTTGCTCAGGGTGTATAAGGCACAAAGGCATCAATATAACAAACTCCATATAGGAAAGTGGAATCCCTTTATATTATCTTACATAGTGAACAGCGTATGATGACATACCACTTCTCCTGATTCTAAAATCAATAAGCTGGGGGGAATGTTTTCATTCATAGTTAGATTTTCCTTGTGTCTTTGGAACCATGTAACCTCAAAATTATGAGGTTTAACCACTTCTTAGAATACTTTTAAATTATGATATTTGCCAGAGGTAGATGCCATTACTTATCTTCCGGTGAGATTCAGTCTCCTCTATTATATATTACTTTTTAGACCAGATCATCATTGCCAGTCCACAGCAGAAGGGGCTCATCTAAAAAGCTAAGGAGTATTGGCATGATAAACCATTTGGCTGTCAGCTTTTAGACAAAGTGAATGAATATCAGGAAGAATATGACAGTGACTTCACATGTTAGAGCCATGAATACACAATAGTAGTGACAGAAATAGGCCCTCATTCACCAGCTTTGTAATAACTTATTTGAGAAGTATAAGAATTCCTTTTTTCTCATAGAAACCGTGCAGTTTTACAGTTAATGCGCTACATGCAATACATATGTTGAATGCTGGTGTTTTAATTAAATTAAGAGCAAGTAACTGAACATTTGTTTTATTTTTTATGCATTTTTTTTTTTATTTGACATCTCCTGAAAGGAGGTAATGGTTTTTACTATCAAATATTTAAATTTGCATGCATCTTCTCCAGCCAGTATCATTTTTTAAACATCTTTATTAACATCCATATTACATAATGACATGAGTACATATTTAATTATAAAAGAGAAAACAAACCACTGCAAAGATCTTTTTCATGCATTACTTAATTATGATTTTTCTCATAACATTTATTATTCAATATACCATTCACCGGGATTGAGCAAACGTCCGTGCAGGAATAGTTTATTCCTGCATGGAAAGGATCATTCCCATGCAGTACAGCAGTATGCCATGCATATATATGAGGCGCGCTGCTGTGCTCTAAAACGGACATGGTTCTTTGTGCGAGTGCAGGGGTCATATCCAAGAGCAGTGCTCTCACAATACACACACCCCCTGCACTCAAGAATTGCCGTTCAGCAATTCAAAATGAATGAAAGTCTCCACAGACACTTTAGTGTCTGTGGAGAAAATAAAAGGCAGCCATACCTCTCAACTTTACAGATCTTCGCAGAATGTCCAGATTCCTGTTTCATATTTTTGGTATGTTCCCCTAAAATCTGCACCTGTCTGGCAAATAGCTGTGAATTGAAGTAATTAAATAATGACAAATATTAGAGTTTAAGACTCTACATCCTCAGAAAATACATGCTAATCCAAAGCCTGTCATTCTATCAATGTTCTAAGTTTAAAACAGCAATATTTAAATATATTCCTTATTTTTTTTTCCTGTGTGCAATAAAGTGTAGCTGCGCAGGTTTGCCCAACATGCAGCCATGCATAGCAGAGTTTAAACATCAAAAGAAGCCAAAAAGAAATATACACAGAGTTAATAGTGAAACTGGAATAGAGCAGTGGTTAGAGCATTTGCCTACCATGCAGTTAGTCATGGTACAAGCCCCACAGCAGTCCATACATTTTCATATGTGAAACACAACTAAAATGTATTTTTCATAAATAGGTAGTGAACATTATTATGTATATGCTAACCAGGGTAATGTAATTTCATAGTATAGTTTCATAGTATAGTACTAGGCTATCTGCCCTAGGGCATTTATAAGCCTAGCCAAAGTGTATGTGGCTTTCGCCAACCCATATAATGATACAAAAGTGTACAATTTATATTAAATTTAGTTTACTATGCCTCTAAATAGCAATGACACAGAGATGACCCCCGGGGAAAACCTACGATCACCCATCCATTCGTCCAGATTTCTCTTGAAGAGAGTCAGTGAGGGGCTCTGCCTAACATGGACAGGTATCCTGTTCCAGAGTGCGGGAAGCCTCTGGGTTATGAATCTGTCCCTCCAGCATGTCCTATTCATATTTGTGCTGAGGTTTAGATCTTTAGCTCTCGAGACTCTGATGGATTTGGATTTTTTGAGGTGGAGCATGTCCATTAATTCTGAATTGGACATGACCTTGTACGTAAGGCACAGGTCACCTCTGAGCAGGTGGTATGCTACTGAATAGAGCTGGAGCTTTTTCAGTCTGGCAGCATATGACATATGCTGGAGACCCTTGATCCTCTTGGTAAGGTACTTTGGGGTCTCTCCAGCTGCTGCAGGTGCCGGGTGAGGTACATACCAAATGGGGCATTGTACTCAATCATAGGCCTGATAAGGGAGGAATATAAGGGTACAATGACATCCTTTGATCTGGATGTGAATCCCTTCATGATAAGGTGGGCAAGGTAGAATGTCTTTCTAACCACTTTGGCGACGTGGGTGTCAAATGAGAGGTCACTGTCAACTTGGGTCCCCAGGTCTCTGATTACTTTTTCCATACTTAATGGATTACCACCTATGTGGTAATTTGTGGGTACTTTGTTTTTTCCAAAGGGGATGACTATACATTTTTTGGCATTTAGTTTAAGGCCATGACTCTGGCACCAGTCATTTGTTTTTGTGAGGTCCTTCTGGAGGATGCATGTGTCAGCTGGTGTGTCGACTATGGCACCTAGTTTGCTGTCATCTGCGAACTTTGTCAGCCACAACCCCCCTATGTTTGCCTGCACATCTGAGAAATAAATGCCGAACAAGAGGGGTCCCAAGACAGAGACCTGTGGGACTCCACTTGTGACTGGCTTAGAGTCTGACATAGCTCCAGCTATTCTGACTTTGTGGGTTCTGTCCTTTAGCCAGTTTGCAACCCATCTTGTGACAAACAGGTTTACATTTAAGCTGTTGAGCTTGTCTATGATGCCCGAGTGGGGTATTGTGTCGAAGGCTTTTGCCAGATCCAGGTAGGCTGTGTGAACTGCTTTGCCTTCATCGATGGCTCTAGTGACTGTTTCAAAAAAGTCCACAAGGTTTAAAAGACAGGATCTGCCCTTTACAAAGCCGAACTGGGTAGGGTCAATTGTCTGTAGGTCCCTGATGTCTTTGTTTATGAGTTCCATAATGATCCTTTCCATAGCTTTGCAGACCAGGCTGGTCAAGCTTATGGGGCGGTAGTTTCCAGGGTCTGTAGAGGTGCCACCTTTGTGGAGTGGGACCACTGTAGCTGTACGCCAGGTGTTCAGAGATATATCCTGTAGTAAGGCTAAGATTTAACAGCATTCTTATGTGCAAGTTTAGTTCCTCTAGGAGTTCACGCAACACACAACCCGGGACACCGTCAGGTCCCATAGATGCTGTATTTTTAGCTTTGCTGAGGGCAGCTCCTACCTGGACATCTGAGATTTCAGGGAGGTTGCATTCAGCTGAGATATTTATTTCCTCTTTTGGGGGAGAGGGAGGGGAGAAATTTGCACTGAACCTGTCTGCCAGTATGTTGGCAATATCTGTGGGTCCAGTGTATTTTTTGCCATTATGAACTAACTCTGTACATATCTGAGGGTTTCCGCCCAGGTTTCTAACATAACTGAAGAAGGCCTTGTGATTATCTTTAGTGTCCTTAGCG